>NC_068355.1:177656703-177956703 GCF_020536995.1 Dreissena polymorpha | reverse complement strand
TGATCGCAATTTTCCACAAGATCATCAAACAACTCGTCGTCCTGTGTACCATCCATTGAGTTTGAGATAATAAGAGTTTCGTTTGCGTTTCATTTTGACGATTCCAGTAGTTGTAATTTGTTAATATAATTGTATTGTTTGACGGGTATTGAAAACTAAGAGGCAGATATAGATTACCTTGATTATGCAAATGTTACGCCCATTGTCTATAGGTAATGCCTACTTTCATAAAATTAGCCAATCGCGTGATAGAGTGAAATCACGGGTCAAGAAGAAAGCCACCTGTGGATAATTGCATGCGGTCGCTCTTTGCTCCCGCTGTCGTGGGTCCCTAATAAATAAGGTGTCATAGGCATAAGGGGGTCGTCTGAATGAACGTGTTTATTTAACAATTGACAGTTGCAAACTGGTAACTATTTTCAGACGATACCCTTATTACCATTTATGTCTTAATTGACAATTAACAGCGTCGAAAAAAGACGATCAGGTGATACAAATTTGTAAAGAAGCACTTGTAATCGCGTGTTCATTTAACAATTGACAGTTTCAAGCTGTGAACTGATTTTGCTGTTATTTTAAGCATGTTTGGCATCGTGTCGCCGCTTACACACGTATACTATTATGTCCAATTTATATGACATTTAACGACGTCGCGCGCAGACAATCGGGTGATACAAACTTTTCAAGTATAACCATGGACAATATAACGCCTTACGACCCCAAAATAACAAAATTCAAATAAAAAGTAGTAGACAACAAAATCAATAACGATACATTTTATTTCAAGTAAATCGGTAACTGAACATAGCGTTCCGATACACGGTACGGGCAAATACAGACTTTGGAGAAAATGCAAATGGCTGCCGCGATGATTCAAAACAATTGACAAGTGTCCAACTTGGCCAGCGTAAGCCCAGTAAACTCGATATTTTGAAAAATTTCACTTATTTTCACAAGTATCTCGCTTATAAGACGCGACTCCCACTTTAACTTATTAATTTGAGTCTTAAAAATGCGTCTTATAAGCGCACGTATACAGTAGTTAATAGCAATTAGTGTACTCCGTAACAAGGAAGATTTTAGGCTGGCAAGTCTATACAAAATGACAAATTTTAAATTGAAACTGAAAGGCACACTGCACTAAACAATGCTTTCATTGTTACTTCTTACTTGGAAAAGTATTGTTAGTATTACCCATCATTGGTAAAAGAGGTTTGATTTTAGAAGATTCAATTCGTACTCTTATGCAATTTTAAACAAGCTCCACAAGATACTTTGCACATTATTTGTACATAACGGACATATGTATTTTAATATAGAATATATCTGCAATGTGCTATGTTGACCATCAATGACAGTATAGTACTTGCATATTACTGCATATAGTGTTATCATTTATTTCCATGGTTTTCATACCTTGATACAAGCAATTATTTCCTTTTTGCCTTATACAAATGGCTTGAGCAAACGTTTTGGTTCAAATTGTAGAATAAAGTGAATTTTAACAAGTTTGCAATTTCACTGCAGTTTACATTACCATTTTAAACTTTGTTTTCATTAATTTTCATTCTACAACCACTCTTACCTATTTTTTGTAGACAGATTATGAAATGAAAGATTCCAATCAATATTGAAGGGCTTTTTTTCCTTCTTTGCATGTGGCCTGGGTTAGCCATCTCACAATTTTGACGCAAGCATTTCACAAATCTTATGAATCAAAACTATTTTACAAAAACAGTCTTTGTAAACTGATTGACATTAAACAAACATTTTATATTCAAAAGAACAATTTGTGTTGATGTTTTTGTTTGTATTTCTTATTTCGCAAATTTGGTTTCCTTCTCAGGTAACGGGCTATGCTTGTTTTAATGGATTATAATTAGTCAACGCCAGGCGGGGGGATATACGTTTGTATCAGACCGCCTTTATAATCAGTCCATCTCTCGGGCTGTTTGTCACAAACTTTTTAGGGCTTTATCTCGGCCTGAAATTTTATGCACGTAGGTGTATAGATATAAATTAGGAGAAGGCGGGGGATATCATTTATACAATTTTGCTTGTTGTTACAGAATTAAAAGTATAAAACTGGTGAAAACAAATTTGTAAAGTAACCTGAACTAATAAACCACACCATTGCATTATAATATAAGTAAAGTGTATAGTAAAACTTTAGATCCTTTGTTAAAAAAAGTCAAAATAGGGCGCAGATGCAGATTCGTTCAAGTCTATAGTCACTTCAATGAAATCACAGTAAGATTTAACCCTTTCCTTGACAGCCATTTAGCCAATATAAGCCTCTCCAGTTACCACAAGACCTAGCTGCCTGCTGACCAGTGGCTGATAGCCATCTTATCAATATCAGTACCCCATCTTTACAGGCATTATTGGAAAAACGCTGTTTTATGACCCTCATTGCTTTTGAACCTGATATTCTCATAAAAATTGAATTATTATTGAAAAATACACAATATGAAAGTTTAAGCTAATAAAATTACCTTTCCTGTGGTGTAAACTGTATGTTTCTACCTTAATTTATTGGTCAGTTATAGTCATGCAAAGTTGACCGTTGTGTGTTTTACTGCGTTTCAATGCAAATCTACCTCTTTGGAAACGCAACCGTCATTGCCTTTAAACCTGATTTTCTCATAAAAGTTGAAATATTATTGAAAAACACTCAATATGAAAGTTTTAGCTAATAAAATTTCCTTTCCTGTGGTGTAAACTTATGTTTCTACATTATTTTATTCATCAGTTATAGTCATGTAAAGTTGACCGTTGTGTGTTTTACTGGGTTTAAATGCAAATCTCTTTCCAGCTCATATAGAAACTTTGCAAAGTTGGTGTGTTGAATCAAATACAAATAATTATATTTTGGAATATTATTTTTTTTTCTTACTTTCCAAACTACAATTCTTCTTTCTTGAAGATTTTTTTATTTTATAAATTCATTCTGCAAGCCTCAAAATTTATGTAAATTCTTATAAATAACTATAGAAAAACACAGAGTTTCTCAAACAACTTCATGCATTTTCAAAATCAATTGTATTATTTCTTATAAAATTCGTACGATAATTGGTATTTCTATTACATTAATTCACCAAATGATTTATAAATATTTATAGATACCGGTAACAATTTAATTGGATGTTGCATAATGTGCCATGAATATTCATATAATTAATTTGCATTTTGCATTTTATTACCGATCGAAATCCGGCAATGTCGGCGTCTTCAATAAGTCTTCAGTTTGTGTATTTATTTGCAAAATTCCAATTTTAAGCGGCTACTTTATTATCAAATACTCCAGTTTATCTGATCGCCGACATATAACTTTACAACCCAGAAGTCGCCGACAAACCCGTGTATTCGTGTACCAAATTACAAAACGCCGAGGTAACATGGCACGCGCGCCAATGTCATATGAAGACTACTGCTGCGTCCGGTAAACATGTTTATTCAAAGTGTCTAGAACCCGTGTTTCTTATCCCTAAATGTTAGATTAGCACGTGCGCTATTAATTATTATTGGTCAGTTCAAAGGCATATTGAAGACCGCCGACTGCGTCTTTGTTTTATTGCCCAATCAAGCACCGATAATCCAATATCCTGTGTATTACGAAACACAAACTTTAGATAAGCACGTGTCGTTTGTAAAAACATTTTAGTGTACATGCCATTAAACATATCGATGACATTAAACATACTGATGTAATTCTCGTATATGATCTCGGAAACAAACATTTACGATATAATGGAATCAAACAACAATAAGAATGAAATCGATTTACACCCAAATGATATTATATCCCTATGGAACGTGTTTATTTTTGCGACATTTTTAACGAGTTATTAATACGTTTTCGGAAAATGTCCAAATTAAAAACGGTTCGAGAATAGCAGTTATTTTAGGACATTACGAAATGCCTGAAGCGCGCACATCCCGGAACGTGATCTACGCATGTCAAATGGTAAACCCTCGTCTTGATTGGTCGCCAATTGCATCATAACTTTAAATAGCAACATTACCGGATGTTTACTTGACAGTTTAGAAAAATGATGAACGCAGGTGTATATGCATTTCTGTTACACTTAAAACGTCATTTTAAGCATTTAAATAGCAAATTAAATCGTGCCGCGTAAAAACGCGTATATATCAGGTAATAGATAGGGTAGTAGAAATGCGTAGATAACAGGGAATCGATACAGGCGTAGATACGCGTATTTGACAGGGAATCGATAGGGTCGTAGAAACGCGTACCTGTCAAGGAGAGGGTTAAGCAGTCACTTTTACAACGAAAATGGCTTGAATAAGAAAAATCATGGGACAAAACCCATGAGTAATTAAGTGATGGCTAATTGCAAGAAAGTGCAGCAAGCTGTAGTTAATTATTGTATTTGTATCCATGTACATGTTTATGCGTTAACATTAATAAAAGTTCGAATCATTTCTATTCAAATTAATTATGCCCCCCTTCGAAGAAGAGGGGGTTTATTTTTTTGCTCATGTCCGTCGGTCGGTCGGTCCATCCTACAGATGGTTTCGAGATGATTACTCAAGAACGCTTAGGCCTAGGATCATGAAACTTTATAGGTACATTGATCATGACTGGCAGATGACCCCTATTGATTTTCAGGTCACTAGGTCAAAGATCAAGATCACAGTGACCCGAAACAGTAAAATGGTTTCCGGATGATAACTCAAGAATGCTTATGCCTAGGATCATGAAACTTCATAAGTACATTGATCATGACTCGCAGATGACCCCTATTGATTTTAAGGTCACTAGGTCAAAGGTCAAGGTCACTGTGACTCGAACCAGAAAAATCGTTTCCGGATGATAACTCAAGAATGCTTATGCCTAGGATCATGAAACTTCATAGGTACATTGATCATGACTCGCCGATGACCCTTTTGCTTTTAAGGTCATTAGGTCAAAGGTCACAGTGAATCTAAATATTAAAATGG
The DNA here is from genome assembly GCF_020536995.1 of Dreissena polymorpha. Lineage (NCBI taxonomy): Eukaryota > Metazoa > Mollusca > Bivalvia > Myida > Dreissenidae > Dreissena > Dreissena polymorpha. The sequence continues at coordinate 177,951,738 of NC_068355.1, read as the reverse complement.
TTTTCGGATGATAACTCTAGAATGCTTACGCCTAGGATCATGAAAATTCATAGGTTCATTGATCATGACTGGCAGATGATCCCTAATAATTTTCAGGTCACTAGGTTAAAGGTCAAGGTCACAGTGACTTAAACAGTAGAATGGTTTCCTTATGATTACTCAAGAATTATTAGGCCTAGGATAATGAAACTTCATAGGTACATTGAATATGACTGGCAGATGACCCCTATTGATTTTCAGGTCACTAGGTCAAAGGTCAAGGTCATAGTGACAGAAAAGGGATTCACACAATGGCTGCCACTACAACTGACAGCCCATATGGGGTCATGCATGTTTTACAAACAGTCCTTGTTAAATTGCATTTTTATGAAATACATAACACTTTCAAACAGTGTAAATATTTGTTATGTGTTGAGAATCCTATGTGACATGGCACAATTGTTATTAACAGAGGCATCGGAGCTGTGGCGGCAGGGGCGGTGGCCGCTGGCCAATTATTTCCGGCAAAAAGGAAATTTTGGTAAAGACCTTAAAAAAAAATCCATTTCAATACCCGTATATTTGAAAATATCTTTACCACGAAGCAAGGTAATCACGCTTTCGCGGTTATGACACGTGTATTTTTGTTTGCCATCACCCGCCCGCAGTAGTGTATGTGTCAATTATGTTGTTAATTGATTGATCTCCTTTATAACGATAATCCCTTAATTATTGAGTAATTTAACCTGGGAATCTTTAATTGTTGGTATGATTTAAGCCTTCTTTCCATTAATATAAAGGAAAGTATGACATGAAACAAATGTGCCGATATCCAATGGTCCTTAATTATCACAAAATTAAAGATACCTCAAGATACCTGAATTAATTGTAATAACTCGAAGTAAATCGATAATTCTAAAAAACTTATTTAATGTTTTTTACCACTTTTTTGTGTCATTTTAATATTTCTACTCCAAACTAACGAAATTCAAATTTCAAAAACGGAATTGTGGAATTGTTTTTCCAAAGAACATTATTTTAACCCACATGATCCCTATCGTTGTGTCGCCTGCTACAAAGTACAAACTTTGACATAAAGAGATCACTTCTCCATCGATTGTCTGTCTGTCGCAACTTTTGTCTTACAGAATATGCCTGCAATAGACATGTTTAAGGTCAGGTAGCAGGTATAAAAATGCACCAGAATGCGCAGTTTGATGCTAAATTTGAAAAAAAAATCCGGGGGAGGCTCCGGACCCCCACCAATTGGAGGGGGATACCCCCTCCCATACCCAACCCCGCCGCGGCCCAAATGTCAATTTGCTTCCGACGCCTCTGAATAAGAATGCCATTCCTGACCACTCAAGACCATTCCAGTGCTCCCTTTAGCAAGACAGTATGTACTTGTGTAAATGTGGTACTTGTATGATCACATTTTGAAATTGTTCAGGTCTGAGTAAGCAAAAGAGAAAACATGTCCCAAGCCTCTTATTCCAAAGTAATTGTTTAATTATTTTAAATGTTTTGAAAAATTGCTGACAATAAAGGCATTAATAAATGCTGTATATAGGGATTTGTGTGCAGTAAAGTATAATTACAGGTATGTTTGCATTTATTGTTGATTTGCCTGCAATGAAGGGTTAATTCTGTCAATGTTTCATTTATTCTCCCCCGCTAGAGGCGGAGGGATATTGTTTTGGCGTTGTCCGTCCGTCCGGTCGTCCGTCTGTCCGTCCGGTACTTTTGTGTCAGGAGCCATATCTTGGAAGTGCTTTGGAGGATTTCATTGAAACTTAGTAAGAGTATATATATGCATAAGAGGATGATGCACGCCAAATGCCATTGTACACCATCTGTTAAAAATAGAGTTATGGCCCTTTGTATCTTGAAAAAATGCTTTTTACTATAGGCTCTTTTGTGTCCGGAGCCATATCTTGGAAGTGCTTTGGCGGATTTCATTGAAACTTGATATGAGTATATATATGCATAAGAGGATGATGCACGCCAAATGGCATTGTACACCATCTGTTAAAAACAGAGTTATGGCCCTTTTTATCTTGAAAAAATGCTTTTTACTATAGGCACTTTTGTGTTCGGAGCCATATCTTGGAAGTGCTTTGGCGGATTTCATTGAAACTTGGTATGAGTATATATATGCATAAGAGGATGATGCACGCCAAATGGCATTGTATACCATCTGTTAAAACAGAGTTATGGCCCTTTGTATCTTGAAAAAATGCTTTTTACTATAGGCACTTTTGTGTCCGGAGCCATATCTTGGAAGTGCTTTGGCAGATTTCATTGAAACTTGGTACGAGTATATATCCCCCGCCAGAGGCGGAGGGATATTGTTTTGGGGCTGTCCGTCCGTCTGTTCGTCACTTTTGTGTCCGGAGCCATATCTTGGAAGTGCTTTTGCGGATTTCATTGAAACTTGGTATGAGTATATATATTGATAATAGGATGATACACACCAAATGGCATTGTACACCATCTGATACTGTGAAACCATTATTATTCGTCCGACATTAATTTTCGCCTTTTTCGTCCTTCGACCGATGGACGAATTCAAGATCCTTACGCACAATCATGTCCCATATTTGAAACAAATAAGACTGAATTACCGTAGGCATGAGGCATTTAAATCCATCGTAATCCACGCATATACACAGGGCTCGAAATTAACACTTGCACACTCCCAAAATGCGAGAAAAAAAGATTGCAATGGTAAGTTATAAGCCACTAGTATTTTTTGCAAATAAAGAAATAGTGAAAAAAAACGAGTTATATTGCTTAATGCGTTCGATGGCGTGAACGCTAAACCGTAGGTCAATTTTTTGAACGTCCGAATACCCATATGCGGAAGCGCGCACCTTGTTTGTTGACTGGTATAGTTATAATACAGATACACAGATGGTATTGATACAAAGAACATGAAACAGTCGACTATTCACACTCAAGTTAAATCCGGTTTTGACACAAAGGGGTGTTCATTATACAGTGTACTGACAACTGACATTTCCTGTAAAACGCGAAGGCAATAAGGCTGTATCAAATGCGTCGACTTCGTTTAGGTATAAAAGTGTTGATTAGCGCTAATTGTTAACAACTTTATTACCCATTGTGTGTATTGTGTTATTCAGGGGTGTTGCAGATTATACAGCCTACACGCGGCAAAACCGGATTAAAGACAATACTATTAAACGCAATTAAAATATGACGATGTGTGATCAACACCTGACTGAAATATATCTGCGCTTTGTGACAAATTGATAAAGAACATTTTGATTTGTGTTTGGTTGTTTGGTTTTAACTGCATCTACTATTTTTGTACATATACATAAAAACCCGTACCTTTGTTTTTTGAAATATGACCAAAATAATTTGCTTACGCTAATTATAACCCATAATGTTCGCACCTTCTCTAATTGGCGCTGATAAAGGTAAGATCAGTTTGACCGTGATAGTAATGGAAAAAGACTAATTGGCAATTGTCTTCGTTGTTTAAAACACTCGTGAACGATTATTCAGTCCCACTTATCGGCTAATCATAACAAAGAACGTGTCAATGACATGAAATAATAAGGGACAGTTACTATCACCTAAAATAACAGACTTGTTAATTGGCATATGCCAAACAAGGCCCACCTCCTGCAAGTGACTTCCAAGTGTCACCTCTCTTTCCCCAGCACGATTTTTTTGCAACCGCGTATTACATGTATTACAAACAAATCGGACATTTTTTTTCAAAACCAGAAATGGACGAATTTAAGAGCGGACGAAATAGTCAGAAATAGTCATTTTTATAAAAAGGGCTAAATTTTGTGCCGACGAAAATAAATGGTTTCACAGTAATAACAGAGTTATGGCCCTTTGTATCTTCAAAAAAATGCTTTTTTTGTGTCAAATATAACACTTTTGTGTCCAGAAGTATATAGGCGGGGGATATCAATTCAACGAATTTGTTTGTTTATTATGTCATTATTACACTACACGACCCGTGATTTTTGCCGCAATTCTCGCATCACCGCAATCGATGCAACGTGACAAATCGCGGTGTTTCCGAGTGACAAGAAAATTTGGGTGATGTCTCAGCGACTCCACGGTGACCGTCGCGCGATGTATCTCGCTGTTACGCAATCAGCGCAAATCACCGCAAACCGCCGTGGTTCACCTTTTTAAGCGATTTACGTTTAGAGTTACACTACATTACATGTAACATATATATGTATACACTTACTTTATACATTGCAATACTAAAGCTTTTGTTGTTGTTGTTGCGTTTAATGGGCGTATTAGCTAAACTACTCCCGTTCCGACATGAACTTGATGAAGTAATGTCGGAAAAATTAACGGCTCCAAATTAATATAGCAGCGCAGAATGATCACGCAATAAATATTGAACATAACATGTAAACATTATTTAACTAATTGCATTAGCAGAATGTTTATTAAAACTTACATCAATTATATTCCAGGCCCGAATACACTACCACTGTTCAAATTCCATATTGTTGCCATATACAGGTACATGTAGCGTAGCACTGTGTAAATTGAAAGTTGCATAGTGGTTCGTCATTGGTCGGTTATAAATACATTGTTTCTCTATACATGGTATTAGATTTAGACGAAACTAATAATCTGGTAATTTACAAGAAATATGATATAAGTTTTCCATTTAAACTTTGATCTTACCGTGTGTGTTTATTGACATTATTAATTATGTTAATGCTTATTTTTGCATTTCATTAAGAATTATAATGTGTAGCCCTTTTGTTAACAGTGTTTAGCAAAATATTCGCGCCTTAAGACACGGAAAATTGTTTAAGTAACACTTTCATTTAAAGGTTAAATGTAATCGGTAGATTACGTCAATTTGGACTAAATTATGCTATACTTATTTATTTTCTGTTTCAGGCTCCAATGCACATAACTCGTGTTACTCGTGTTACTTTCCACAAAACAAAAAAAACAAACTCAACATTTGATTATTTATTGTGTATTGTCCAGTGGGTGATAGTGTTTGTTCTAGTGTCTAATTGGCACTCTTTGTACGTGTTCAAACTGTGAAAAGATGTGACAATCACAGAAACAACAGGATGGCACTGCCAATTAAGTGCGATAATGGATCAAAGGGCATTGACAAAAATAACAGTTTGTATATATTTTTCGGCGTTTACTCAGATGGTCTCTCACAACAACAAAACTATACAAGTCAAGGTATTATATTTTACATCTATCAGTAACGATACGGATACGGCGTGTTTGATTTGAAATGACTTAAAGAAATATCAAATTGTTGGCGATATAACTGTTTTAAAAATACGAAAGAAACATTTAACCGAAATCAACAGAATTCAATGTTCTCTGCGTATGCAGTTTGTATAAAAAATCAATACTTGCACACTCGTATACCTTGACGTTGTACATTGCCGCATAATTTTCGCGCTCTTTTGTCGGGAAATATACATGATGACTATATTGGAAGCATTTGTAAAGGTCGTGTTAACATTAAAACATCGGAAGTGAGTTTCGGATTATAAATTATTATTCTCATGTAGGAATTTAACGGAACATTTATACTTATGGTATATTTATTTTTAATTGTATATTAATTTGTTACAACGCTTTACGTGTCGAAAACATGTTTTGATAATATTATGCATTAATAGCAAAATTTCCAGGAGGAAAACATTTTTTACATGAAGGCTAATGACGCTATAAAACGTTTTTTTTGTAAGATCGTATTGCATTCAATCTAAATTTAAATTCGCTTGTCCAATGTAAGCTGTGTCCAACATTATGCGCTGTACTCTACACTTCTGAAAAATGGCGTAGTCATATGGTTTTGTTAATGAAATTCTCAAACATATTTACCGACATAAATGTTTAAGATTCTTTTTTTGAGGTTGGATTATCGGATTATTGTGAACATTAGAAGCGTTATGTAACATGTATACAGTTATCAATACGATTCGGTTTCTATGCATGAATTGGCGAGTCATTGTTGTCACCGATTCCACTGCCATCACGGCGAATTGCAGCGAATCTGCACCACAACATTGAGGGGGGTTCAGCGCGAAGATTATCTTGCTCTCGCGCGACGTCGGGGTGACAAATCACGTGAAATCGCAGTGATTTTCCACTCAAAAAGCAAAACACCTGCCTTGACTCCGCGAATTAGACAACAATCACGGGTCGTGTAGGGTATGTTAATTTACATGCATTTCAAGAATAGCCCATGTTGTGTGGTTTTTTAATAAGAAAAAATAATACAAACCAGGTTCATCTTTGAAAATAATCAAATAGTGATACATTGCATTGTTTCTAATTTGTAAGATTTTTGAATAACCAGTATATTGTTAAAACCTCTTCTTTATATGAATTAAAGTTATTCAATCAGTTCATACTTATAAAGCTATGTAATTGGATTAGATACGGAGATAACAGTATTAATGTTAATTTAATTGAATGAAATATAACATTAAGTCATACACATTGACTTTGCAATGATATTTTTGCCATTTGTCATGTATCAATTTAAGTACAGGGTACAATTTCAACGTTACTAATGTTGAACCTGCAGCCTTTATTTGAAGGCACTTTTTTACAATGTTAAAGACAAATGGTTAACATGACGACCAGATTTTTGCTTCAAATTATTAAAAGCTTTCAGTGGTCTGGGTATGTGGATTTTGTGTATTGACATGTACTTTGCATGCAAAATGATTTTATATAACAGTATTTCTCATTAAGTTATTACAGTATTCATTAATTAGTTTTGGAATGTCAATAATTAAAACAGCTCAGTTCATTTGTTCAATTTTATGCATTTTCACAAATATTAATAATTGCGTACACATTTCTATAATTATTCATCAAGATTGTTGTGACGAATTTTATGTTTTATGTTTAAAACATAGAAAAAATGTTTATTTGGGGATAAAATACCAACATTCAAATAATGGTAACCATGGAAACCATTTTTAATTTAAAAAAGATGCTTTTTTTTTTATATGTAAACATGTGTTTATATGTAAACATTTTAAAACTATTTTACTTGTGTATTCGTTTACTTGAATAATGCTTAAAATGAGTAGTTTATGAGTAATAAAAACAAACTCATTTAGACTTTTTCAATTTATTTATTTCATACATTGTGTTCACGAAAAAGGCTGTATAATGAAAAATACTAGGAATTTTTGCACAAAATTTCATACTTTGATTCCCCAAACTCTACTCTACCAGAAAATGATGATATCTCAAAATGTCATTTTTTTAACAAATGGGTCAAAATTGCTTGTGGGGCCACATATAAGTTCCCAAACATGTTTTTGTTGTGTTTATTTTGTATAAAATTTGCATTATACAGTAAGCAACAATATTTTATTATGCCCCCCTTCGAAGAAGAGGGGGTATATTGCTTTGCTCATGTCGGTCTGTCGGTCCGTCCACCAGGTGGTTGTCAGACGATAACTCAAGAACGCTTGGGCCTAGGATCATGAAACTTCATAGGTACATTGATCATGACTCGCAGATGACCCCTATTGATTGTGAGGTCACTAGGTCAAAGGTCAAGGTCATGGTGACCCGAAATAGTAAAATGGTTTCCGATGATAACTCAAGAACGCTTAGGCCTAGGATCATGAAACTTGATAGGTAGATTGATCATGACTCGCAGATGACCCCTATTGATTTTCAGGTCACTAGGTCAAAGGTCAAGGTCACAGTGACCCGAAATAATAAAATGGTTTCCGGATGATAACTCAAGAACGCTTAGGCCTAGGATCATGAAACTTGATAGGTAGATTGATCAGGACTCGCAGATGACCCCTATTGATTTTGAGGTCACTAGGTCAAAGGTCAAGGTCACGGTGACCCGAAATAGTAAAATGGTTTCCGGATGATAACTCAAGAATGCTTCGGCCTAGGATCATGAAACTGAATTGGTAGATTGATCATGACTCGCAGATGACCCCTTTTGATTTTCAGGTCACTAGGTCAAAGGTCAAGGTCACGATGACCCGAAATAGTTAAATGGTTTCCGGATGATAACTGAAGAACGCTTATTCCTAGGATCATGAAACTTAATAGGTAGAATGATCATGACTCGCAGATGACCCCTATTGATTTTCAGGTCACTAGGTCAAAGGTCAAGGTCACGGTGACCCGAAATAGTAAAATGGTGTCCGGATGATAACTCAAGAATGCTTATGGCTAGGATCATGAAACTTCATAGGTACTTTGATCATGACTGGCAGATGACCCCTATTGATTTTCAGGTCACTAGGTCAAAGGTCAAGGTCACAGTGACAAAAAACATATTCACACAATGGCTCTCACTACAACGGAGAGCCCATATGGGGGGCATGCATGTTTTACAAACAGCCCTTGTTTAATGTTATTATCAGTGAGTGTTCTTCTTAACAAGGAAGATTATAGACAGATGGTAATATTGATAGTGAGAAGTGTTTGTTTTATTTGTATGATAAAACTTTTCAGGGCAATATCTTAGATAGGCTACACTATTTCAACATGAAACTTCATGAATGTGTAGAAATTAATGGGAAGATGTGCGATGTACAATAACCATAAAACCTGCACTTTTTTAAGAGTTATTGCCCTTTGTTGTGTTTGTATGATGTAACGTTTAAGGTTTTACATTATGTATCTTATATAGACTACAATATTTCAACATGAACTGTCATGGGTGTGTAGATATCACTGAGGAGAATTGCAATTCATAAACATCATTACCCTACACTTATTACTACCTTTTAATTACCCTACACTTAATTATTATACTGTTTATCAAGGTATTTGCACCGATCCATAAACAAAGTTTATCATTTCAACAACTTTTCTTGTTTTTATAAGATTCAATGTGACTGTGGCTTTTATTTGCCTGCACGTGTTACGACAAAGTGGTCTGCACTGTAATTTTTCATTATCCCGCTATCTAAAAATTGATTACGACCATCTTAATATTTAGCCTGAAAGCACATTGTTCACTGACAGTGCCTTTGTCATTCATCATGCAATTTTAATATGATGCACTTCACATGTTAACCATTAGAGATTGTGTGTCATGTGTAACAATCTTCTCTCTAGTGAGCTAAAATGTCAAGAAAAGAATCAGAGATCAAAAGTGTGTCATGTGTAACAATCTCTCTAGTAGCTCAAATGTCAATGTAACAATCAGAGATCAAATGTGTGTCATGTGTAACAATTTTCTCTCTAGAAGCTCAAATGTCAAGTAAAGAATCAGAGATCAAATGTGTGTCATGTGTAACAATCTTCTCTCTAGTAGCTCAAATGTCAATGTAACAATCAGAGATTTAATGTGTGTCATGTGTAACGATTTTCTCACTAGTAGCTCAAATGTCAAGTAAAGAATCAGAGATCAAATGTGTGTCATGTGTAACAATCTTCTCTCTAGTAGCTCAAATGTCAAGTAAAGAATCAGAGATCAAAAGTGTGTCATGTGTAACAATCTTCTCTCTAGTAGCCCAGACGTCAAGTAAAGAATCAGAGATCAAATGTGTGTCATGTGTAACAATCTTCTCTCTAGTAGCTCAAATGTCAAGTAAAGAATCAGAGATCAAATGTGTGTCATGTGTAACAATCTTCTCTCTAGTAGCTCAAATGTCAAGTAAAGAATCAGAGATCAAATGTGTGTCATGTGTAACAATCTTCTCTCTAGTAGCTCAAATGTCAAGTAAAGAATCAGAGATCAAATGTGTTTCATGTGTAACAATCTTCTCTCTAGTAGCTCAAATGTCAAGTAAAGAATCAGAGATCAAATGTGTGTCATGTGTAACAATCTTCTCTCAAGTAGCTCAAATGTCAAGTAAAGAATCAGAGATCAAAAGTGTGTCATGTGTAACAATCTTCTCTCTTGTAGCTCAAATGTCAATGTAACAATCAGAGATCAAAGGTCAGGTTCAAACGTCCCTTTCAGGCCAAATGTCTGATTTTAGCAAATTACAAATTGTCTGCAATTTGTCTAACATTGTCTGCACGTTTGTTGTTCCGATGCTTGTTATCAAACCACTCGTGGTTTAATTACTACGCAAACCATTGGTTATAACCGCAATAACCAACGCTTACATGTAATTTATTTCTTAAACATGTAGCTTTTATTTCTGCTGTATCCTTGCCTGGAATGGTGCTTGTATAATGTAAGTGTAATAATTGTGTGTCTTGACAACCTTGATGGTTTTCAGAGTTTCCCATCATCAACAAAGATTTATTAATCTATAGGCCGTGACTTTAAGCTTTTGTTCCAAGCTGGGGTTTGGTTTAGCATTCAATGTTGAAATAACAAACCTAGCATAATGTCAGAGCTCCAGATAAGGGTCGTATTTTCGTAATTACAAATTATTTTCAAGTCCGTTACGTATTTATTTTAAAGTCTTGTCGTTCCATTAAGAATTACAAAATCAAGTTACGAATATTATTTTTACATCGGTTTGTATTGATTTTTATTGAGTTCTTTTCGCGTATTAAAGATCTTTGCGGTGCTTATATTATAAGAATGGTTATCGGGTTTGTTAAACAAAGCGCATTTTTTCCAATAAAAGCGGCATATACAGTCTATCTGTCAAAAAACAATGGCGGCGCCTAGAGAGCGTCCTAAAAAACTGCAAAGCGTCCAAAAACACGCTTTTAACATATTGTACGCAAAGTGAGCCGACGTTAAATGTTTAGAAAGACATTATAGAAAAGATCTTATACGATGTTGTATGTTCAGTTGCCGACACAGTCGGAAAAGCTAAACAAAATCGCGACACGACAGGTCCAAACTTAAACACAATTTTTTTTTTGAACAAGTGGGAGGGACAAGTCACGTGGCTAATCGTTGAAAAGATTGAAGGGGAGACCCGTTTTAAATGTGAAATATGTAAAAATTCATCTAAGGCATGCAATCTAAGCACAGTTTGGGCATATGAAGGTATTGGAAAAATAAAATTGTATAATACTGAAAAGACACTGTTGAACTCGTATAAATAAAGTTGCTAGTATGTTTATTTTGATTTTTTTTGCATGAAAATAACCATTATTATTTATTTTTAGATCATTTAGAAAAAATAAGAATTATTTTCCAAAACTTAGTAGTAACGTTAAAAATAAAATTTCAGAGTTAAGAATTCTTTTTGAAAATCTGGTAGTAATTTAAGAATTTCACAAAACCTTATCTGGAGCTCTGATATTGTAGGCAAATAGATTTGAAAAGAAGTCCGGTGTATGGTTTTAAGTAGAACGGACCTGATTCTGAATTTCTCACCATTACAGTTAATACAACTCATTAGCGTTTGATTTTATTTACACTTCTGAATTAATAAGGCATTGGACATTATTTAAACAATGGCTATACTATAGCCAATGATAAGATGGCGTACCACTTCAAACCACTTCTATAATTGCTATTACAAAATATCGAAACAAAAACATATCAAACGCATGGTAGTGTGTATACCTAAGTTTGGGTCAAAATCTGGTTTACACCAAAGTGAGCTCCCAGAGTTACAACGCATTAACATCGAAATGTTAATCAACATAGCCGTCTGTATGATTAAATGATTAATGAGTTCAATCTTTCTCTAATATTTATTTGTAAGCACGGCTGTTTTCATAGAAAACCAGAGGTAATGTCATAGCCTGCTAGTCGTGTCATCCGACGTCAGCCATCCGCCGTCCACGTCGTGCTAAAACCTTAACATTTTGCTTTAAAATCAAAGTGCTTCCACCTACAACTTTGAAACTTCATATTTGGATACACCTTGATGAGTTCTACACGCCACACCCATTTTGGGGTCACTAGGTCAAAGGTCAAGGTAACTGCAACCTCTAAAAAAAATCTGACAAGCTTACATTTATTTAAAACTGCACCCGCAGCGGAGTGCTGGCGTCCGTTATGCGTTGATCGTGTTAAGATATATTGATCGATTATCTTATTGTGTATTTTAGAATGTTTATGTGATATTAATACTTAATTGTTTTGTAAAGCAAGATTTGATCAGGATATTGTATGTGTTGCCTAATAAGAATCCAATATTCTGACGGCATATGCATGTGTTGATGATTGCATACAAGTTTAATTTATCTTCATGGTTCAAATAAAACAAGTGTCATCATACTTGCTATAGTTTCAACAAATCTAAAAAGAGGTCTGTTGGTGTTATTTGTACTAACTTTTTATGTCCACCACTATAGTAGTGGGGGACATATTGTTTTTGCCCTGTCTGTTGGTCTGTTGGTCTGTCTGTTTGCGCCAACTTTAACATTTGGCAATAACTTTTGCTATATTGAAGATAGCAACTTCATATTTGGCATGCATGTGTATCTCATGAAGCTGCACATTTTGAGTGGTGAAAGGTCAAGGTCATCGTTCAAGGTCAGAGGTCAAATTTATGTGGCCCAAATCGCTCATTTTATGAATACTTTTGCAATATTGAAGATAGCAACTTGATATTGAGCATGCATGTGCAGTCCAGAGAATCATGCCACGAAAATGGCTCATTCAGGCTGGTCAGTGACAACCATATGTACAGTTACAGATAATGGCAAGATGCCCATTAACGTGTGCTGTGGTCAGCACCCCATCATGATTAGAGTAATTAAGGGGCCATTGTAGTTGATAAGAAGTTGGCTGGTATGCCCAAACTTCAATTCTGAGGTAGCTTCTGGGATTTTAGTATTTCACAGCTACACAGTGTTTTATTCACTACAAAATCATGGAAGCACCTGCAAAAATTGTTGGAAATCGAGATTTAATACCTTGTGCATAATAAACATTGCGGGGAAATTGTTTGAATTTTTTCAACAACAACCATTTCTACTGACATCTGAAAACAGAAGGTAAGTTGAATTTATGCATATTTGTAAATGTTGAGTGTCAGTCCTGGAGATTAATGACAGCACAAACTATACTTAACTCCTGTAGAAGTTTGGCATGGTTTTGCGTCCAGGCATCGATATTACGTGTTTCTGGTTCAACCGTTTTTCGGCGTAAGCTGTATTACATGTAAGCCAGCTTTTCACCCTGACTTGACCTTTGTAAGTGTCCAATAATACTCAAATAAAATTTCCCGCGGCTAGGTACGAATGAATACACTTCATTTATTCCATTGGCTGATTTGAGTATAACACCAGAACATTGGAAACATATCCCCGTCTTTGTAACACTGTTTTACTGCATGAAACAATTTTATCTCTAATGAAAAGGCTCAATAGATAGAACAGTTTTACAATCAATTTTCGACATAAATACAGTTTGTGCGTTCACCTTTTATTTTCAGAGAATTACCAGCGCAAAAGCGTTTATACTAAAGGCTATGTTGTCATATTTAGTACTTACTTGCATTGCATTTCAACTCGCGAGGTTTCGGGTCAATTCGCGGCCATTTGTGAAAGTCAGAGTTTATATACAGTTCATCACCGGAGTTCGCAGAAGGGGTTGCGAAGTGTTACACCGGTCTTACTGACAATAACGTAGTGACTGTAATGCATTGCATTCCAATCCGCAAGGTATCAAGGTCAGTTTGCGGTCAGTTGCAGAAATCTTTATATAAACGCCGTCTCGTAAACTTTGTGCACTTGAAGTCTGTTTTGATCAGAAAGATACTAAATAAAGATATTCGGCGATATTATTGTGGTATGTCAATCATCGATTTTTAATATGGTTTCAACATTTGCATGATAAGGACCAATTTTGATAAAATTAATTAGAAATATTTATCCATTTAGACCAGTTTATTTATGAGCACAATAATTCACTATACTATAATTATGCAATTAAATAAGATTCGAGTATTGCCGGCTGACCTATATGCACTCGTTTATTTTCATGTTTCTTGTGTTTTTCTATTCTGTAAATATAGATATCTGAGTAATAATATCACATAAAGCAAAATAAGCCACGAGATCTGGCGCAACACCCCGTAATTGATTTGCTTATGATGTAGCTAAGAACTGTGCAGAAAAAAGGCAAAAGTTTTATTTCAGAAGAACTTTACAGAAATATCCTGGTGGAATTATAGATTTAGATAGAACGGAAGTTTTACCTGTTCGTTCTGTTTTGAATTACTGCTTTCAAGATACAGACAGTTCACAACCATGTGCAAATATAGCAAATATTGTCTGAGCTTTTGGGCGAAGAAGATTGTGTATTGTCCTCTCTGGAATTATACAGACTTATAGCCAAGACTAGCTGTGATTCACGAGTCATCACCTTTATTCCATACTGTTGACATTGATGAAAGCATAATAGATACATTAATAGCTGAGCACACACAACTGTTTACAAAAGAAGAATGGATCAAAATTTGTTGGTTTGAATGCCACCTTTCAAGATATCAAAATATCAGTTTAGACGTGCTTGTAATGATGATATTAGCAATAAATAATTCTTGTAAATTATGAGAGACATATTTGTTTATGTAACATAGTCTTGAATGTTTTACAGTATCTAATGAAAGAAATTAATTTTAAATCAAGGTAAGTGAATTAAAACATAAGAAATTATAACCAATACAGATCCAATATTATTTCAATCAGTTGTATATGAATATTCAAAGAATTTAGTTTTGTTTGCCTCAACAACAAAAAATTATTGGATGAAAGGTTGCATAATTTATAACATCATATATTTTGTGCCAAGCATTATTTGTTCATACATTAGCAAACATAGTTTAACCTAATCATGTACATCCTGTAGGAGCTGTCTCATCAGAGTTATAATACTTATTTTGCAAAAGTCGTTCATGGCGTCATACTATATTAGGACTGAATTGCCTTAGTACTATAACTCTGTAATAGTGTAATTTGTAAGTTGTTTACTTGACCTGGACATTATCTCTTAAATAGAATATGCATGGTCAGTATCAATATTATTGAGGACTCATTTAAAGCAATACATGATTATACCTTTGCATGCGTGAATTCAAAAAGATTAAAGTTAAGTAGAACCTGAGAAACAATTAAAGAGCCGTTCAATGAGCTTTCTGTTGTGCACAAAGTGTTGCACCTTTTGGAGAGCCTAGAACAGATTTAAGCTTAAGTTATAAATGATTGAGGACAATTTTTACTCTGGTTGTTTGAACATTTTTTTTACTCGTAGTGTTTAGAAATTTTTCAACATGTCACTTAACTTTGTATTTTAAAATTTAATAGATTTTAGATTTTATGTTTAAAATCTCGTGCATACAAAATCAAAGGATCTACACTGTCGATAATGAGCATTTTTGTCATTTGCTTGGCAAAATTTTTGTTAACTCCCATAGATTAGTGTAATTTCAGTGTCAACTTCGATTAAAATATCAAAACAATGCACACTGTGAGCTTAATTACTTCATTGATCTGTAAATAAATTTGTGTGACATTGTTTTTTTCTGGATATTTTGTTTTGTTCTTATTGCAAACAATACATTTTGAAATTAATAATGTAGCAATATGTCTCAAATATGACTCCAGTACATATTGTTCATACATGTACCTAATTTTTATCAATTCTGAATTTTGAAATATTCCATGTATTTTAAATATCTTAAAATTATATATTTTACTGTATTTTAATTAACTTGTCAGTCTAAACATATATCATGAAACATGCAAAACTGTTTGTTACAAGAAGAATTATTAGAATACATGGTTAAACAGTACTTGGAAGCAACTTGAAACCACACCGGCCCTGTGCAGATTTATGGCAGTTTTATAGCCCCTAATTACCCTAACATGCTGAGAGACTGACCACAACCCACATGTGGCTCATTAGCATAACTGTAAATATGCTTCAGCCAAGCCAGCCTGAACGAGCCATTTTCTTGGCATGATTCTCTAGACTGTGTGTATCTCATGGAGCTGCACATTTTGAGTGGTGAAAGGTCAAGGTCAAGGTCATCCTTCAAGGTCAGAGGTCAAATATATGTGGCCCAAATCACTTATTTCATAAATACTTTTGCAACATTGAAGATAGCAACTCGATATTTGGCATGCATGTGCATCTCATGGAGCTGCACATTTTAAGTGGTGAAAGGTCAAGGTCAAGGTCATCCTTCAAGGTCAGAGGTCAAATATATGTGGCCCAAATCGCTTATTTTATGAATACTTTTGCAATATTGAAGATAGAAACTTGATATTTGGCATGCATGTGTATCTCATGGAGCTGCACATTTTAAGTGGTGAAAGGTCAAGGTCAAGGTCATCCTTCAAGGTCAGAGGTCAAATATATGTGGCCCAAATCGCTCATTTTATGAATACTTTTGCAATATTGAAGATAGCAACTTGATATTTGGCATGCATGTGTATCTCATGGAGCTGCACATTTTGAGTGGTGAAAGGTCAAGGTCATCCTTCAAGGTCAGAAGTCAAATATATGTGGCCCAAATCGCTTATTTCATAAATACTTTTGCAACATTGAAGATAGCAACTTGATATTTGGCATGCATGTGCATCTCATGGAGCTGCACATTTTAATTGGTGAAAGGTCAAGGTCAAGGTCATCCTTCAAGGTCAGAGGTCAAATATATGTGGCCCAAATCGCTTATTTTATAAATACTTTTGCAATATTGAAGATAGAATATTGATATTTGGCATGCATGTGTATCTCATGGAGCTGCACATTTTGAGTGGTGAAAGGTCAAGGTCAAGGTCATCCTTCACAAGGTCAAGGTCATCATACAAGGTCAAACTTCATATAGGGGGACATTGTGTTTCACAAACACATCTTGTTATCATATGAACTCTGAAAGAGACAAATGGAAAACACGTTGTCCATTGCAATTAGATAGATTGTCTTATTATTTGGTAGAAGTAACAAGCATGGTTTGAAAGAGTGCAAGAACCAGGCCCCTCGGTCTGAGGTTAAGTTCACTGTTCAAGATCAAATGTAAAATATAAGAAACCAATTCATAAAACTTTGTCCTTAGAGGGACCTTTTTAAAGATTTTTGCATGTATTGATAATTGTCATTAAATGCTTTATATTGATACGTACATGTAAACATTGGATATAAAGAGCTCTATTATAAACTATTAAAGAAAGAAAAAAGTAACGTTCAAATGGGCTCGATTCACTGAACCCTGGAGTATATCGCTTAGACCACTCTGCCATTCGTGCTCATACTATGATTGATTTATTCCAAACTTTATATAAGCAGTCCTCGTAGTTTCACAAAACATAAGTACAGCAGCAGAACTCTACAAATTATTCAATTGTTTTGCGTTGCAACGCTCTATAATGTTCATGTTTTTAAATCCTCAAAATATACATATAATGAATATTTTAGAGCACAGTTTATGTACAGTTACTGTTTCCTCACACATATCATAACTACAACAAAAATTTGCGAAAATGGAACATTTTAGCTCACCTGTCACGAAGTGACATGGTGAGCTTATGTGACCGTGTGATGTCCGGCGTTTGTTGTGTGTGTGTGCGTGCATCAACAATTTGTTTGTGTAGACAGTAGAGGTCACAGTTTTCATCAAATCTTTATGAAATTTGGTCAGAATGTTTATCTTGATGAAATCTGGGTTGGGATTGTATTTGGGTCATCTGGGGTCAAAAACTAGGTCACTAGGTCACATAATAGGTCAAATAATAGAAAAAAAACTTGTGTAGACAATAGAGGTCGCAGTTTTCATCCAATCTTTATGAAATTTAGTCAGAATGTTTATTTTGATGAAATCTGGGTTGGGATTGTATTTGGGTAATTTGGGGTCAAAAACTAGGTCACTAGGTCAAATAATTGAAAAATCATCAACAATTTGTTTGTGTAGACAGTGGAGGTCACAGTTTTCATCCAATGTTTATGAAATTTGGTCAGAATAATTATCTTGATGAAATCTGGGTTGGGATTGTATTTGGGTCATCTGGGGTCAAAAACTAGGTCAAAAACTAGGTCAAATAATAGAAAAACCTTGTTTAGACAATAGAGGTCGCAGTTTTCATCAAAACTTTATGAAATTCAGTCAGAACGTTTATCTTGATAAAATCTGGCTTGAGAATGTATTTGGGTCATCTGGAGTCAAAAAGTAGGTCACTAGGTCAAAAACTAGGTCAAATACACTGTAACTCCAATATAGTGCGGTCCGTTATAACGCTGTGTCTAATATAACGCGGGGGGTGCTTGGATCCCGTTTTTGCTCCAACCTTCCATTTCTGATTCAAATCAATGTTATGCATCTTCATTTATTTTCAGAAAATTAAAAGATGGCGGCGATCACAGCCTGCTTGCTTTATCCGTCTGTTTAACCGATTTTAATCGATTTTAATCGATTAGAAGTTAAACGACACGAGAAAGCTAACTGGTGTTAATCTCTTGTATAATGTCAATAAAGGTCAATAAAGGTGTGAAAACTTGCGAGTCAGTGTTTATTACATGTTTTCTCTATCAGAGCGGCTCAGTGCGCTATTTTCAATAAGGTAAGTGCAAGTGGAATAATTATCAAATAAAAATTATTCAAAACGATTAAAACATTTTTACTTTGATTTGATTGCAGTTTGTCCATATGAAAGGAGCGGCTGTGAAATATACTGCGCACAGTTAGTATAAAACAGGGTAAGTTTTGGTGACATTCATTATCGTTCTGATATTATTGAGTACAGCAACATAGAATCACGAAAAAGGAAGGCATACAGTATTGCGGAGAAATTGAATGTAGTTGACCGGCTACGGCGTTGAGATGCGCAGGCAACGGTCTCGAGAGACCTAAACATCGCAGAATATACTCTGCGTGGTTGGTTAACAGATGAGTCGAAACTGCGATCAAGTCTGGCAGACATGGACTGCGAAGGGTCACAGCGGAAACGCCAGCCGCCGCAAAAGATTCTCAACTTGAAAAAGCCATGATAGACTGGTTCAACCAGGAACGGAGTGAAGGAAACACTATCGGGGCCAATCGTGCAAGGCCAAGCAAAGGCCTACCACGAACTTATACACGGCGTTGGTGCAGGAGGGTTCGAGGGCAGCAGCGGTTGGATAGATGAATTACCTGTTAATGTTTTGTATGTATCGTGTATTGTATTTCATTGTATAAACTTTGACAGTGTTATCGTTTATTATATGCTATACATGCTTGATAAATAAAAAGATCTTTGTTTATGTTTAATGTTTCTGTTGTTTCTGTACGTGTACGAATAATAAATTAAATAATCCTAACGATTTATTTACGTGCTAACGCAGTATACTTAACAGAGATTCACTTTAATTTACGCCATTTATCAGAAAGTCCACGGAAAGCACGATTTTTACATGACGCGTATGACGCAATAAAACATTTCTTTGTACATGTGTCGTATTGCATTCAATCTAAATTTAAAGTCGCTCTCCCAATTAAAGCTCTGTCCCATAATGCACTGTACTCTTTTTCTGAAAATTGGCGTCGGCATATGGATGTGTTTATGAATCTCATATTTCTCGTCATAAATGTTAAAGATTATTATTTTTTTCGTAATTGATGTTGTAATTATATTGGATTATAGGATGCATGTGCACATTAGAAAAGCGGTATGTATTACGTTATCGTTGGATTCGGTTTATATGCAAGTATTTGCGGATGACAACACAGCATGGCAATACACAGGACCTATATTATAGGCTATACTTTACCTGTTTTTATATCCCCCTGCAATAAATTAGCTCAAAACTTATAACGCTGTCCGTTTATAACGCGGTTGCGTGGCTTGGACCCCGTCATCCGCGTTATATTGGAGTTACAGTGTAATAGAAAAACCTTGTGTAGACAATAGAGGTTGCAGTTTTCATCCAATCTTTATGAAATTTAGTCAGAATGTTTATCTTGATGAAATCTGGGTTGGGATTGTAGTTGGGTCATCTGGGGTCAAAAACTAGGTCACTAGGTCAAAAACTAGGTCACTAGGTCAAATAATAGAAAAACCTTGTATAGACAATAAAGGTCACAGTTTTCATCCAATCTTTATGAAATATGGTCAGAATGTTTATCTTGATAAAATCTGGGTTGGGATTGTATTTGGGTCATCTTGGGTCAAAAACTAGGTCACTAGCTCAAATAATAGAAAAACCTTTGGTCAGAATGTTTATCTTGATGAAAACTGGGTTGTGATTGTATTTGGTTAGTCAGGTGAGCGATTCAGGGCCATCATGGCCCTATTGTTGTTTAGTTTAGTCAATTGACCGAAACGTGAAAAGTTCCCTTTAAATAAGTTTGGCTACCATAGGCATAATTTTACATTCTTTATAAGTAGTGACTATATTGTATTGTTTAACAAGTATTCTTTATAAAAGCCCATGTCAAAGCCACAATTCAAGTTCAAACGTCATAACATAGCCCATCTGGAATTAGTTTTAAATAAAATGTACCATTCTTGTTAACCTGGGCAGTCATTTGTATTATATGTTTTATGTGCTTTAAGTCAGTTTAAATTAGAATTTTATTGAATGCACTTCTTACAATTTCATTCCAGTAGGTTAAACGCTTTCCCCAATAGATGCATATAATCCCGAGCGCCGACAACATTGTAAAAGCTTCGTAGTAAATTTCCATTTGAGTATCGGGGTATCTCGCAAATGATTTTGATATTTTCCTGAATAAAATAAAAGTAATATACGCTGTATCATTTTCATATTTTAGTTCCTTCAATATTGCAACAATTATTGTACTGTATCTGATTGCACGCAAAGTGCCGTCCGTGTACAGTTCATATTCTTTTACAACAACCAATTAACAGCGTCATCTATATTTAGATTTTATGCAATATGTACAATTCATTTTCTGGAAATTGGGAGAAAGTAAAAGTGATTTTTCAAAAATTAACAAATGTTTTTTTTCCCATTTAATTTGTCATAATTATTTATATTTTGTGTTGTCTGTGTATGTTTGTTTGGTTCTCTTTTGTTTTTAGCAAATCGTATGAAAATTAATATCGTAATGATACATGTATAAAGCAAGTCCCGTTTCCGAGATCATATACGAGAATTACTTCGATATGTTTAGTGACATATAAAATCATGATTTTGACAGACGACACATGCTTATCTAAAGTTGGTGTTTTTGTAATACACAGGATATTGGATTATCGCTGCTTGATTGAGCAATAAAACAAAGACGCAGTTGGCGGTTTTCAGTAGGCTTTTTGTAATGACCAACATAATAATTAATAGTGCACGTGCTTATCTAACATTTAAGGATAAAACACATGGGATACTCGACACTTTGGGCTTGTTTGGGCCATAAAACGCAATCCCCGTGGCTTTTTTCAGTACCAAACGTGTCCAGAAACTAATGAGTTCGGGTAATAAAGCAAAGACATTCCCTTGTCAAAAAAGTGGGCAAAACCCGGTTTTAATCCGTGTTAAAACCGTGTTAAACCCTGCGGTATTGGCACCGGGTTAAAGCGTGTCTTTTAAACACACTTTTTGCTTACCGACTTGGTTTTTTGTAGGTAAACCCGGGTGTACTTTGTCCAGGGTTTTCCATGGAAATCCATGGAAAATATGAGGCTGGAGTATTCGGACTAAGTTTCCAGCCTTTTCCAGCGTCAATATTTAAAAAAAAAGGGTGGAAAATTGTCCATGGTATGTGAAAATAGCCTGGAATAGTTTCCATGGTTTTCCAGGCTCCCTGGAATAATAACCATGGAACAATTTCCAGGGTTTTCCAGCCAGCATGGAATAAATACCGTCCGAATACTCCATGTAATCTGGAAAACCATGGATTTTTTTCCAGGGTTTTCCAGATTACATGGAGTATTCGGACGGTATTTTTTCCATGCTGGCTGGAAAACCCTGGAAAATGTTCCAGGGTTTTTCTTTGTTTAATATTCCATGGATGCCTGGTATAACATGGAAAATTGTCCAGCGTTTTCCATGGTCACTGAATAGAAAAAGAAATTTCTGGTCTAAAAACAATATTCATGTATTAAATGAATACAATACTCACAGCTTAAATAAATCATAATTTAAGGTTAGATTAAAACAAAACAAAAAATCAACATAATGCCTTAGTTTCTTCGATGTATTATTTTGTTCACAATTCATCAAAATATAACATCAGATTACAAATTGTGTTACATTTATTTAACAAATTATTCAGATCAAACAAGTGTTGTTTAATACATGCTTACAAAGCCTCTAGGTCCATTATCATAAATCAGGCCCTTACATAACAGAACAGGCGCTACTTTAAAAGTTAAAAAGTATAACGCAACCTTAACAACATGTATTCAAAGTAACAAAATACAAGCAAGTCAAGTAATATACAGTAACAATTCACGAACCCTGTACAAACGATATACAAGAAACAAAATGAAAAATTAAAGTTATTTTAGCTACTTCATGTTTGTCACAATATATGTAGCTGCCCATGAGCACAAGGATACTATTTTTCTCAGCTACTTTCACTTTAATGCAATTTAGGTGCTGAATTTCATTAAAATACTTTTATATAATTTTATTGTTCAAAGAAATTCAGAACATAATGCATGTACATGTATTACTTTCCAAGTGACAGTTTAAAATATAATTGCAAGTCTAAAACTTGTGAAGGCAGCTTAGTAAATTATAAGTACCCAGGTGGGATAAAATTACAGTTTTTAAAAAACTTTTTTGTTAATTAGCTAGGCTTCAGTAGGTCGTGGATCTTTTATAGAACTTGTACTGCTGTTATACTGTACGGCTCCTGCATGATCTCTGAAAGAAAAACAAAGCAAACAATATTACAAGAAAGTCATAAGTTTTTTACATTTATCTGTAAAAGTAAATGGGCAGCAATCATATGATTGAATATCTATACTTCAATGCTCATTCATATTTTAATCTATTTTAGATATTTCATATCACTGCTCAATTAGGTACATCTGGCTTTTTTGTATTTGAGCTAACATTTACGATCCTAAGTAGTTAGCAATTATTTCTTTTCCATTTACTGAAATTTATTCTCTTAAAGTTTGCAAGCGGGCTTTAATCTACTTGCAAACAGGCAACCACACAGGAAAACTGAGACTTTCAAGTGAATAAATTGGTGATTTAACTTATATTTTTATATGACTCTCTTTTATTTTGAAATTTATATTGTTGTTTTCTTAAATGCCCCAAAACGGGGTACACTAGCATGTATCTGGAAACTCAAACATATATAGGAATTTTATATTCAGATATTGCTATATGAAAGTTATGCTAATTTGCTAATTCATATAAAAATAACCTGTAATTGAAACTAGACCAAAATATTGGATACCAAAAAGACAAAATACTTTCAGGTGGTTAACACTTAATTACTTATATGAGCCCGGGGCATAACAATATTTACCATGAATTTGTGGCCATGTTAGTCCTCTTGGTAAATGCGCCAAAAAAGCCGCTTTGCTGTCTTGGGTTATTTCCCTGCCAAACTCTGCAGTATCTTCCATCAACTGGTCAGCTACAGTTAAAGCACATAATGAAAATGTATATAGAAAATAATTCAAGTATTGTTTTAAATATTTAGTCAAATGGTCTTTAAATAATAACTTACAATGAAGTTAATACATCACAAAGCATAGCATAACAAAATTTGTAGGTATGATTAGTACAAATTTATTATTGCTATAATTAGAATCATGTGTAATTCTATTGGTATGAAAATGCACAGTGAAACCTAAAAAACAATGCTATTGGTTTAATTAATTTATTTATAAACATTAACAGCATTAATGAGCATTGAGTTCTCATCATGCACAGCACATAACTTCCTTAGCCTCAGTTCCCTAGCCATGCATTATAAACTTCCGATACTACATTCAAGCTTATTAATATCTCCACATAGGACTTCCTTTATCAAGCTGCAAACTGCACTTAGTGAAAATGTGTGAGACAGCTGCTTTTAAACTTCTATATTTGCCATACTTTTACCTAAAATGTCACATAAAAGAAGTCTACAATGATGACATAAGAAGAATAAATTTAAAGGAATATTTAGAAATAATGAAAAGCACAAACCTTCAGTTGTTGTTCTATTTCTAGACAGACTTCTGAAACACTTGTATGCATCACTTTTTAACAACATTTCATGTCACTTTCCAAATGATATCCATACATTATAATTTTAAGAAATTCTTGTTAATGGAAAATCTCATTAACTCTACTGTTTGTGAACATTACATTAACTTCATTTTAACAACAAGTTTAACCTGCATATTTTCTGCAATACGCCAGAATTTCAATCTAACAGGTAAACTTTCTGTATTTGAACTCAGCCAATCAGAAAAGGCTGTGATATTTTATAACCAATCGATTAGCAGCAGACATATCTGACTCACACACAGGTTTATCAGATAGTTTGTTAATTGCAAACCTGGACTGTAGTTAAATATTGAGTGTGCATACACCTTGAACAGGGTTAAATAATTTAAACTTGTAGACATTGCTTTGAAAGTTACTACTATTACTTCTACTACTAGTACTACTACTACTACTACTACTTCTGCAAAACTACTACTACTATTACAACAGCCACAACAACAACAACAACTACTACTACTACTACTACTTCTACTACTACTACTACTACTACTACTACTACTTCTACTACTACTACTACTACTACTACTACTACTGCTACTTCTACTTATACTACTACTACTACTACTTCTACTACTACTACTATTACTACTACTACTACTGCTGCTACTACTGCTACTACTACTACTACTGCTTCAACTACTACTACTGCTTCAACTACTACTACTACTACTGCTGCTGCTACTGCTGTGGCTGCTACTACTCCTGCTGCTGCTGCTGCTGCTACTACTACTACTGCTACTGCTGCTGCTGCTGCTACTACTACTACAACTCCTGCTGCAGCGACTACTACTACTACTACTGCTGCTGTTACTACTACTACTACTACTACCACCACTACTACCACTACTACTACTACTACTACTACTACTACTACTACTACTACTACTACTACTACTAGTACTTCAACTACTATTGCTACTACTGCTGCTGCTGCTACTTCTACTACTTCTACTTCTACTACTACTACTTCTACTACTACTACTGCTGCTGCTGCTAATGCTACTTCCTTAACTACTACTACTACTGCTGCTACTAGTATTGTTATTATTATTTATACTACTATTGCTACCGTTACTGCTACTATTTCTGTAAATGCTAAAACAACGACACAATAATAACTGCTACTACTGCTACTGTCATTTAAATTTGCACCAATAGTATAATTATAAGTAGTTTAACTGCTTATACAACTTATACAACAACCACTTTTACTTCTACTCCTACAACATATTCTACTGCCAGCCTCAGCATTACTACTTCTACCACTACTACTACTACTATAACTACTACTATTTCTGCCCAAACTATGCACATTGTTTTATGTTTTATTCATATGTTGTGTAAATTGTTGAACTCTGATTTACTTTGAATAAAATGTGTTGCATTTTTATAAGTTATTTTCTCCTCTTATAAAGTCTAAGTTTTTTCCAGGGTCAGTTGAAAATGTTTGAGTCTTTTCCATGCTTAAAAAATTCTATGTTCCACTTTCCATGCTATCTGGAAATATTTTCCATGGTTATCCAGCCTAAATCCAGCGTTTTCCATTCCTTTTCCATGCTTTTCCATCCAAGGCTGGAAAATGCTTGGAAAAAAAGTCCACGTTTCATGGACATTTCTAGAACAAAACCCTGGAAAACCCTGGAAACTGTTTCAAATTCCAGGGATTTCCATGGAATTCCATGTTATACCATGGATTTCCAGCCTAAGTTCCATGATTACCCTGGACAATGTACACCCGGGAAACCTGGATTTCACTCACATAAATCAACACACTTATACCTTCTTATACCAACTTAAACCAACTAAAACTAACTTAAACCCACTTAAGTGGGTTAAAAGTGAGTGTGTTTTCCTTCTCTATGTTGGCTTTTAAACCCGCTTCTACACATCAAGTCGGTTTTTCCTGTTCTTAAGCGAGTTAAAAGTTGGTTTTTGTTTGAGTGTTAAGTGAGCTAAATGTGTGCTTAACTCAGATTAAACGCAGTTAAAACACGCTTTAAAACCGAGTTTTACCAACTTAAGTTGGTTAAAAGTTAGTGTGTTCTCCTTCTTTATGTTGGCTTTTACACCCGCTTCTACACATCAAGTCGGTTTTTCCTGTTCTTAAGCGAGTTAAAAGTGGGTTTTTATTTGAGCATTAAGTGAGCTAAATGTGTGCTTTTCACAGATTAAACGCAGTTAAAACTAGCTTTAAAACCTGTTAAATGCTCAGTAAAAACCCACTTTTCACCCACTTGAAAACTGAAAAACTTTTTTATGATAAGAACAAAAATATCATAAATTAAATTCTAATTACTTTTTTTTAAACGATAAAACATAAAACTTTACATATATATCCATATACACAGCATGATAAAACTATTTTGACAGACATGGCATTGTTATAATAAAATATAATAGTGTTATAACATAACATTGAACACAAAGAAAGAACTGAAAAAAGTAAGATTGTATGGAATAAATACAAACAAGAGATGTGGATGTGTTCGTCAGAAACACAATGCCCCCTACTGCACCGCTTTGAAATAAAATTTCTATTTATCATTTGGCAGGTATAGAAATTATCTCTCTTTGCTTATTTCTTCCATTGGATTTTGACCTCTGACCTTGAAGGATGACCTTGACCTTGCACCACTCAAAATGTGCAGCTCAATGAGATTCACATGCATGCTAAATATCAAGTTGCTTTCTTCAATATTGCAAAAGTTATGACCAATGCTAAAGTTTTCGGACGGATAGACAGACAGACGGACAGTTCAACTGCTATATGAGACTCTACCGGGAGCATAAAAATAAGTTAATGTTGTTGAAACAGGTGCAAATCTATATAACAAAGTGAAAACAATGGTTAAATAATCATTTTATTTACAAAGACTTCAGTCTACTTGTGCATCAGCCGCAGATGCCTTAAACAACCTCTCATCTTTTCTTCAACATCAACCGAAGGCTTGTCAAAGGTTTTGGCTATGACATCTGAAAAAATATGATAGACTATTCATTTTAAAAACATGCAAAAAAACAACAAAATCTGTTCTTAAATAGAAAATACTCTAGCCAGAAAAAGAGGTTAAATATTTGCATATTAAGGAAGTCAACACAAATGAGTTAATTAGTGATTGTCCTGGAGACAGTGACTAGAGACACAGACAAAGTTTTTCAATCCCTGTCTTCATGAATAAAAAAAACAACTATTGTTAACTGTCACTTGGATTATAAAAACTCCCCCTTTTCACAAATGATGTAATAAAATGATATTTATGCGACTGTAAACAGTAAGTGATCTGAAAAATATTTGTAGAATGTGTATTGAATTTCTATATGGATAATTGGTACTTCAAATTTTTATGATGAAGAAAAAGAACCAATGATTGCATTTCTCTCAGCAGCGGGGAGGCTTGGTCTTGGTGACCCCTTTGTAGTTGTTGCTCCCTTCATGGAGCAAGTCACAAGCTGGTGAAAAGTGAATAGTCGGCACATGGCCTGTGCGATGGCCATCACCTCCCTGGTTTCATGCTGGATTTCAGCTTAAATGATACTCTGAAACCAAAAAAAGAAAAGGAGTTTTGACAAAATATTTACAATTGGTAATTTTCCAAAGCTTGTAATTTACTTTCATCACATTTCAAACTCTAAAAATCTTTGTCACATTGATCAGAATGGTGACGCTTTTAAAATGCAATAACCTGTATAGTTTTACCTCTCAACAAATCCAGCTTCCTTGTTCAACGACAGGGCGAGGTTTGCCCACTTCAGTTCCCCTCAAGTTGGCCAGCTCGTGCAGGGTAAAAGCCTGGTGTAAAAGTCCATACATCAGGTAGTATGATTTTGCTCTTGGGGCAAGAGTTTAACCTTCAAAATTAAAATATGAGGGAAAGAAATCTGTTCAGTAGTAACCAGAAATATCTATAAATAACAATAAAGATGACAATAATCATAAAACACAACCACAATAATTCACTGTACCCAACATTTACACTTTGTCATGTGTATGTTCATCTATTTTTTGCTTCAAATTGTGTTGTTTTTCCTTTAAGTTGCAATACATTAACTTATCAATTTACATTTCCCAGTGACAATACATAAATATAATAATGATCATAATTAATTCAGTAAACTAAATAAAAAAAGGATGAAGAAATGACAATACAAACCTGTTAAAACTGTTCTTCAGTATTCCAAAAAAAAACAGTTGAACTTCTTTTCCAACAAACTTATTGTTGATTTCCAAATTGTAGTAAAATACACATTGTTTTCATCACACAATACTTCATGCTGACAGTATTTCAATACATTTTACAGAACAATTATAAGTCTTAATGTTAATTTAATTTAGCTCAATTCAATTGCTGAAACCAGCTTGTTTTTCAAAAGTTGTTGTTTTCTAATAATTTCCTGTGCAAAAAATTGAACCAATCAAAAGTCTTATACCTCATTCCAGCCTTATGTCTGGGCAAACCCTATCAGTAGCCTTATCTGCCCCTGATAATCAGTACCCTGTTTAGCTCTGAATGCCTGACAGATTGTTATCTGTTTATTGTTAGTGGTGTGAAAAGGGGTGTTTTTAGGTATTGTCTTGTTATTTTGTTGACTGTTTATGTAACACAGGTCATGTTTGGCATCATATTATTTTATTGCAAATTAAGAAAATGGATACAATGGTATCATATGAAAATATCAAAATCTTGCATAACTTATGTACACAAATTAATAGATTATTTCCAAAATAATGTTTCCAATACCATAATTATTTAAATATGCAGATTTAACAAGTAAATACTGTTTTAAACAAATATAAACAATCATATAAGATTGTTTTAAAATTTAAAAAAAATAAAAATTTTAAGACATAAAACAATCATAAGATATTGTTTATAATAAAAACAAATATAAAGAAAAAAATCAAAGCGAAACACAAACTCTTTCATTTTCAGGTATAAAACTAAGTTTTATCATTTTTATAGTTTTTGGCAGTGATACTTGTTGTCCATCTGTGAACCTGTGATGTTCTGAAAGAGCCATTTTCATCCAATATTCACTAAAAAATTATGGGGAGCACACACATTTACAATAGGGACAATGGCAAACAAGCTGTAAAAAAGCCCCTTTACAATTGACTTGTATTATATAATGGCTATAAACATGAAACAAAGACCTATTTGAAGAATTCTTGTTTTATTGATGAGTATTATTTATAAACAAAAGACCAACTTATTGAAAAGTGTGTTTAAGTGAGTCTTTTAGCCTGGTTTCAGCTCTCAAATTATTTACAAAAAGACCAATTTAAACTCGCTTAAACCCACTTCTGTTTAAAATGGATCAACTTCTGTTGTAAAAGACTCGCTTATAAAACAAAAAGACACACTTAAACACACATAAACCAACTCATAAATAAAAAGGCTCACTTTTGACACAAAAAAACTGACTCCTTACAGAAAAAAACTCGCTTAAACACACATCTTCTTAAAATAACCAACTTTAAACTCAGTTAAGCACAGTTTAGCGCACATAAAACTCGCTTTTAATAGCAAAAACCAACTTCCGCTGAGAAAAACTCAGAAAAAACACAGTTTTATATTGGTTTAAGTGTGTTTTGGTATGAAAGTGGGTTATTTTTTTGACAAGGGTTATGATCTGAAAACTGCATGGAGTCTGAAATGAAACAAAATGCTGACAAATCAAAAGATTAACTGCCTAATGTTTCAGTATAAAATTCGATATTTTAAGGTGGGGTTCTCACTGCATTTCCTATTGCATTCGCATACGCTTGTATTACTATTTATATCCTCGTATTATTTGCACAAATTTCTTCTGTTACCATGGCTGACTACTTAGATCAGCTATTTGACAGTGATTCGGATGAGTCTGAGTTATCTGGTTTATCAGAGTTGGACTCTGATATTGAAGTCGGTGATTTGTCCGATGATGACATTATTCCCAATGCTGAGGCTGCAGATGATAATTGGACAGATGACTTCAGTCCATTGAGGGTGCGTCTACACAAAATATATGACTACACAAAAATAAAAACGTAGAATTATTGCTGTGCAAATTTGAAAATGTCAAAACATTTTTTTTCATTAGTAACCGCTAGCACCACATTATACCTATAATTATAATGCCCTAAACATAAATTATCGTAATATAATGTACATGTTATAAAATAAAATATTTCACATGACACGATCATATTATTAATAATATAGTAATTTATATTATAAATGTTGATAATTATAATATAATTATGTTAATAATAATATTTATTTCTTTTTTTCATTTCAGTTTGATGAGTTCAACGAGCAGCCGGGAGAACGCCTGCCAGATGGATTTGATGTAGACACAGCCACTCCCATGGATTACTTTTGGCTGCTGTTCTCTCCGCAGCTGCTTCAGTCCATTGTGGGGCATACGAATGGTTACTTCGATTTGAAGATGGCACAGCCGGACTTACCAACAGACCTTTGATGGCAGGACACAACTGAAGAAGAGATGAGGGCATTCCTGGCCATCAACATCCTGATGGGAATCATCCACCCCCCAATGTCGAGATGTTCTGGTCGTCTAATCCCTTCATCAACAATGCTGATATCACCAACACCATGAAATGCAACAGGTTCCAGAAGCTGGTGCAGTACTTCCAT
Organism: Dreissena polymorpha; assembly: GCF_020536995.1. Classification (NCBI taxonomy): domain Eukaryota; kingdom Metazoa; phylum Mollusca; class Bivalvia; order Myida; family Dreissenidae; genus Dreissena; species Dreissena polymorpha. The sequence goes on along the minus strand of NC_068355.1, from coordinate 177,921,078 downwards.
GTTGCGGACTGGTCGACTGAGCCAGGAAGAGGAGAGCCCGGATACGACAAACTCTTCAAGGTGCGACCTGTAATGGAGAGCGTCAGCCGGACATTTCAGGACATCAACATGCTCAACAAGGAGGTCTCCATTGACGAGGCCATATATGCGTTTACCGGCCACCTCAGCTTTAGACAGTATATGCCCATCAAGCCAAATAAGAGGGGAATCAAGATGTGGATGCTCTGCGATGCCAGGAAAGCCTTCCTTGCTCGTTTTGAGGTAAACCTGGGGAGACAAAATAACCAGACGGAACACGGACTTGGCGACAACGTTGTGATGAGGCTAGTGGACCACATCTACCACTCCTTCCGCTGGTTGATCTTCGACAACTTCTTCACAGTTATACCTCTCATGAAGGAACTCCTGGAGAAGGGCCTCTACGTCTGCGGGACTGTCAGGGTCAACAGGAAGGGATTCCCCAGCCAGTTGAAGAAACCAGCAGAGGTACGACAGCGCAGAGACTTCAAGATCATGCAGATGGATGACACCAACCTGACTGCCACAGTATGGAAAGACACGCGACTTGTTCACCACTTGGTCACGTTGAGCGACCCTACCATCATTTTACCTGTACAGCGACGATGTGGAGTCAACGTCCTGCAGCTACAGTCGCCACACAGTGTGAACGTCTACAACATGTATATGGGTGGTTTTGACCTGCATGATCAGTACCGCGCTAAGAATGACGTTGGGAGCTGTTCCAAGAACTACTGGCGATACCTGTTCTGGTTTCTTCTGAACTGTTGCATAGTGAATGCCTTCATCATGTACAAACTGACGTCCCGCAGGAGAATCGGCTGGAAGCGGTTCACCCACCTTGATTTCGGTCTGGAACTTGTCTGGGAACTGGCTGGGGTGTTCTGCAAAAGAAAAGGTGCAGCACCGGAAGGCAGAGGGAGAGATGGCTTGGTGGAGCAGATGAACATGGGGGGGGCCATGTCATGTTCCGACTCTCCGACAAGACAAAGGCCTGCAAGTACCACACCTGATACCTGAAGCAGTGAAAGGAGAGGAAGTTCGGGTGTGCTACTTGCGGTGTCCACCTGTGTCAGGATGGTTGCTTCGCCAGATATCACAGTCTGTGATGAGTAATTTCACTTTTTAATTTCGTTTTTGGAAAAAGTGTCATGCAATCAAGTAAAAGTTATCGTGGACATTGTTGCTAAGGAAAGGACATTGGTTAGGACATTGCTACTGTATATATCGCAACTATATTTTCAGTATTCAGATTATTATATTTTTAAAACTAAGAAGTAAATAATTTATTTAATATTTTATAAGCCATGAATTATAAAAATTGATTTTATTTTATTTCATTTGTCATGTAGCATTATAATTAAAAAAACTTAATAGTCAATAAGTTGTAAAAACACTTCTAACTTTTGTCTACAGAAGTCTCATATGTTTGCAAATTATAATTTATTGCAACCTATAATTGTTAGCTAATGTGTAAATACTGTTGTTGTGTTATGTAAATATATATGTTTATTGTTATGTAAATATTTATGTTATGTAAATATATATGTTTATTTTATTATTAAATGTGTAATAATGAATATGCATTGCAATCATGTGTATTTGTAAATTCAACACTGAATAAATTCTGTTTTATCTGAAAAAAGTATGTCTTCTTTGTTTGTTCAAACAATTCTTATGCGTTGTTTACAATACAGACTTAAAATTTATATGGTTGGAAGAATTTATTTCTCTACAATCTTTACATTTACACAAATGATGTGAAATGAAAGGAACTAAGTGAAAATTAAGCTTAAACTAGACAGGCGTAACAGTTGATAATTTTTCCAATATTTTTTAAATAAACCTATGGAGATGGAGTCACTGTTATCAGAACAGCAGGACTGATATTGGCCTGGAGTGGAGATGGTGTAGTCAGGCTTATCAGCCTTATATGGAGTCACTGTTATCAGAACAGCATGACTGATATTGGCCTGGAGTGGAGATGGTGTAGTCAGGCTTATCAGCCTTATATGGAGTTACTGTTATCATAACAGCATGACTGGTATTGGCCTGGAGTGGAGATGGTGTAGTCAGGCTTATCAGCCTTATATGGAGTTACTGTTATCAGAACAGCATGACTGGTATTGGCCTGGAGTGGAGATGGTGTAGTCAGGCTTATCAGCCTTATATGGAGTTACTGTTATCAGAACAGCATGACTGATATTGGCCTGGAGTGGAGATGGTGTAGTCAGGCTTATCAGCCTTCAGTGATTTTTTTTGCTCAAATTTACAGCCGAATTTCGGCTGCTTCCCAATCGCAAAAAAACACGTTTTTTCCCAAAATTCTGACCAAAATTTCCCAAAAAAAGCCCAACTTCCAAAAAAAAAAAAAAAAATTTTTTTTTTTTTTTTTTTTTTTAGAAAGAAGTCTCATATAACTTAATTATGACTTCTTAAATCTAGGTCTCAACTTTATTTTTTAAACATCTTACAAAATATATAACTTGAATTTAGTCATTTTTGTCCATAAATCATTCCCAAACTTGCCACTTTTATTGATTAAAAAAAAAAACAATTTGACCAGACTCCTTTTCTAGAAAACTCCCTGAACATGCACTTAAAAACAATATCACTTCTGTTACTTATAATCCTATTTATAATGCTTCATTTTTCCAAATTTTATGGTTTATCGTGCTATTTTTCCCAATTTCACGGTTTATCGCGCTAATTTTCCCAATTCAAAAGGCACAGGCTGTAACAAATTAAAGCAAAAAAAATCACTGGCCTTATATGGAGTCACTGTTATCAGAACAGCAGGACTGATATTGGCCTGGAGTGGAGATGGTGTAGTCAGGCTTATCAGCTGTATATGGAGTCACTGTTATCAGAACAGCAGGACTGGTATTGGCCTGGAGTGGAGATGGTGTAGTCAGGCTTATCAGCCTTATATGGAGTTACTGTTATCAGAACAGCATGACTGATATTGGCCTGGAGTGGAGATGGTGTAGTCAGGCTTATCAGCCTTATATGGAGTCACTGTTATCAGAACAGCATGACTGATATTGGCCTGGAGTGGAGATGGCGTAGTCAGGCTTATCAGCCTTATATGGAGTTACTGTTATCAGAACAGCATGACTGGTATTGGCCTGGAGTGGAGATGGTGTAGTCAGGCTTATCAGCCTTATATGGAGTTACTGTTATCAGAACAGCATGACTGGTATTGGCCTGGAGTGGAGATGGTGTAGTCAGGCTTATCAGCCTTATATGGAGTTACTGTTATCAGAACAGCATGACTGATATTGGCCTGGAGTGGAGATGGTGTAGTCAGGCTTATCAGCCTTATATGGAGTCACTGTTATCAGAACAGCATGACTGGTATTGGCCTGGAGTGGAGATGGTGTAGTCAGGCTTATCAGCCTTATATGGAATCACTGTTATCAGAACAGCAGGACTGGTATTGGCCTGGAGTGGCAAATCAGATAAGGGGTCTATCAGGGAAAGGGTTAACTATAGAATTTCAATGGTTTTATACAATAGTTTATGCTGACACAACCATACAAAATATACAACTGAACAATGAAGTCCATACATTTGTTAAAAAATGTAATTTTTAGAAGAGTCTATATATTATTGTATACTTTTATGAATTTATTCCAAACTTAAATGAGAGTTTCGCTTTTGCACAATTTTAAACTTACTGCTATTAGTGTATGGTAATGACTTAATTCAAATAACTGAATTTTTGGAGGTGTATTGATACATCATTGCCAACACGTTTTTACTTGACAGCAAAATTAAATAATGGCTACATTTTTAACCAGGTTTTCCGAAGGAAAAAACTGGTTATTAGATTGGCGAATGCGGGCGGGCTGGCTGGCTGGCGGGCTGGCTGGCGGGCTGGCGGGCTGGCGGAATAAGCTTGTCCGGGCCATAACTATGTCGTTCATTGTCAGATTTTAAAATCATTTGGCACCTTTGTTCACCATCATTGGACGGTGTGTCGCGCGAAATAATTACGTCGATATCTCCAAGGTCAAGGTCACACTTTGAGTTCAAAGGTCAAAAATGGCCATAAATGAGCTTGTCCGAGCCATAACTATGTCGTTCATCGTCAGATTTTAAAATCATTTGGCACATTTGTTCACCATCATTGGACGGTGTGTCGCGCGAAATAATTACGTCGATATCTCCAAGGTCAAGGTCACACTTTGAGTTCAAAGGTCAAAAATGGCCATAAATGAGCTTGTCCTGGCCATAACTATGTCATTCATTGTGAGATTTTAAAATCATTTGGCACATTTGTTCACCATCATGGGACGGTGTGTCCCACGAAAGAATCACGTCAATATCTCCAATGTCAAGGTCGCCACGACTAAAAATAGATTTAAAAAAAAAAAAAAACTTACAAAGGGGGTTAATTTTTTTTGGTCATTTCAAAAGTTCAGTTTGAGTTTTCTCCCTTTATCAGATTTTTTTTTCACAAAGAAAACCTGGTTTTGTGACAATTTTGTCCCTTGTTAAACATGACATGATAAGTCTTAATTTTGTTGATACATATACTTTATATGAAGAGGACTTTCATTTTCAAAGTGATATACAAGACATACATGTATATGAACAAAATACTGGGTACTCATTTCAGAGGTAAAGCATAACAATTTATAATATTCTTTTCCTAGTTATGTAAATATTTAATTTCTCATTTTGCAATTAATTGATGACTACCAGTCAGTGCACGGTCTCTCACTTGATCCGTATATATAATTCTATGATTTGCCACCAGGTTCAGCCACTTTTTTTCCAGTTTTTCAGCTGATAGCTTGCTCGCTTTCGTATTGTAAAGTTCGCACACACTTGCCCACATCTTCTTTTTTGTTTGGCTTGCGATTCCTGTTATTAAATATATGTATTTCATTCATAAAACAATTAACATGCTATAAGATTCTGTTGTTTTAATGGTAGCAAATAAATGAAATAAATTGATATGAAGATTTTTATGTTTATTATTATTATGGTCATTGAATATAAAATTATGAATATGATAAGATTATCTTCCATTTTTAAGTTCATGAGATAAGAGAATGGGAATGGGAACCCTTTTGCATGAAACTATACTTTCCATCATTCCAACAGTCATTCCCCCCCCCCACGATTGCCCCCCTTAGACGTTTCACTCCCATTTTGTGGGTGAAATGTGTACATAATATGAAAATGTATATTAGAAGTAGTACAGGGATTTCAATAGACGCAGAATCCTGCGTTTTGACGCGAGCAAATTAAAAACGACTCGCTTTTGACGCAACCCTTTTTTCTGCCGTGCGTCATTTTGACGCATAGAAAATTTGACCTGTGCGTCAGTCAGTTAACATCTCGAGTTCCATGGTAATAAATCCCGTTGTGCTCCTAATTGACATTTATGTTTCAGTATTTGAAACTCGGTCTATAATCGAAGGAATAGTCCCCGGGCTTTGTTTATCTAAATCTCATCTCTTCCAATACACATGTCACCGTCTAAATAGTGCGTGCGCACTAACTGGGTAATTAGCAGCAGTGATTACGTGATTTTCGATTGACAATCCAATAATTGCAGGGTTTTTGCAGACGGCATGGTTAAAGAAAGTAGGCAAAAATAATTAAAGAAAAAACAAAATTGATCAAAGGTCCATTAATTACGTAGATCCATTATTAAGTCCAGCGAGTTTTGTCAGTTTGTTAATCCACCGATAATTACGAGTAACACCCATCCTATATAAACTGGAATCACAGTTCATTTATTATACTAACAAGTCATAATACTTCACATAAACATTGAGAATACACATTTCTTTGATTAGATATAATTTATCCGAGTAGAATTAAATTGCTATGTCATGACCTTCGACATTGTAAATGCCGGACGCATTGTAAATTAACAGTCAACCCGCGTTCAATTCGAGCTGGCAATTCAACAACAACAGATTCAAATTACAAGTAATGGTTATTCAATAATGGAGAAAGCATTAACTGGATTTAACGAACATTTGATTAGGTATGTTAAACCAGATAACAACAAGGAAAATTTGGATTATTAAAGTTAAACTACTGCAGGTAATTAAATTCTTAAGTGTGCATATTTCGGACATGTATAGTATTCGGATAAACAGTAATAGATATTCTACATGTTCCATGCAGTTAGATTGTGTTTTGTTACAAAAGGGATGATGATAATAAACATGTAATGATGATAAATATGTGATGAAAAGGTGCTACCGGTACATATCTTAAATTACTTAAATGTGTTAAAAGACTTAAATGTGTTATGATGAAGTAGATTTTAATGAGCATTTATTGTTTTTACAAATAAACATAGTATAGTGATAGAAATAATAAAACTTGTGAAAGGAACAGGTTTTGTTTTTGAAAAACTTAGTCGATATTGTTCGCACAAATTATTTATATTTTGTCATTATCTTTGTGTACCAATTCATTAAAATATGTTGTGTTATGTATCCTGGTATTGTTATTTAATAATTAAAGCAGTATAACTTTTTAGATATTGTGTTACTCTTAGAGCATCTTTTTATCTGAAAAAAATGAATAATACAGACAAAAACACAATTAACGCGCTTCAAAATTGACCCCAGCATTTTTCAATTTGACTCCTCAAAATTTCAATCCAGGGGTCATTGACTCCTGGTTTGTAAAATCTATTGAAATCCCTGAGTAGATATTTGTAACAAAGTCGTGGATGTTAGAACTTTTAGCTTATTTCTTCTTGAAGGGTTTGAGTTTTATCAGTATATTCATACAGATCAGTGTCAGTAGCTGGAAGTTTGATTATTGCAACTACTTTAAGCTAGATTGAAATATTTGTATAAAGTTACTTGTTTAATAATGTACAGAAACAGCTGTATGTTCAATGGTGCAATTGCAAAATTTGCTAGAGACACTAACCTATAATTTCAGGGCCTAAAAAAACCTCTCCGCAAGGGTCCTCTGTTTATTGTGCTTAACCAAAAAGTCCTTTTCCCATATATAATTTTTATTTAAGTGATGCACTTTTCTCTAAATTTCTACTCTATCTCAGTATTTTTCATTCCCCAAAACCAGAAAAGTGTGTCTTTTTTACTTAAAAAAAGGCTGTGGTCCTTTCCCCAAAGTTGGTATGTATGTGTGTATGTATGTATTTCTTTTGACCTTGTGGTCAAGGATAACCCATGAAAGTGCAAGCACTTATTTCCAATGGGGTCCTTTGGTTTTTGCTGAAGAGACAGCAAGCAGAAGAGACAGTATTGAGATACAAGGAATCCGGGTGGGATACCCTAGCTCTTTGCGAATAGATCCCTTGGTTCTTTTAAGTGCTCAGTGTATAGCACCGATACACGCGAGAATTACCTGGGTTTCATACCAGTACATCTCTAGTTGGGTGGGAAACACTTGAAGCATTTCTGAAATTTCCAGTGCCCCGGCCAGGAATGGAACCAGGGACCTCTGGAATGGTAGACCAGTGTGTTACCACTAGACCACCGTGTTTAATGTAGTCTTTTACAAACAATGTTGAATCATGCCAATGTGTTCAAAATTAGTCTTGCTCCATTACCCAGGTGAGCAATCTTGTTCAATGTCGGCCGTCTTGTTAAAGCAGTTGTCACAAAAAACTTTTTGTCCCCTACCGGTTTCACCGGAGGGGACTTATGGTTTGCGCTCTGTCTGTCAGTCCCTCAGTCAGTCACACTTTTCTGGATCCTGCGATAACTTTAAAAGTTCTTAATAGTTTTTTCATGAAACTTGAAACATGGATAGATGGCAATATGGACATTATGCATGTCATTTCATTTTTTTCCTACATCAAAAATTCGGGTTGCTATGGCAACAAATAAACTAGAAATACTGCTGAAAATGGTGGTTTTCTGGATCCTGCGATAACTTTAAAAGTTCTTAATATTTTTTTCATGAAACTTGAAACATGGATAGATGGCAATATGAACATTATGCACGTCATTTCATTTTGTTGCTACTTCAAAAATTCTGGTTGCTATGGCAACAAAAAAAAATTATTCTGATAATGGTGGAATTTCTGACAATGGTGGAGCCGGTAGGGGACTATATTGCTTGGCAATAGTCTTGTTAAAATTTCAGATTGCATTTTATGACGAGAGTGTAACCATAATTTTGTGTTAACAAAAAGTAAACTGAAAAAAGAAACAATATAATGTTTATGCTGAACTGTTTATGCTGAAGGATCAGATGTGTGACTAATTCATAATACTACCTGTATAATTGATAATGTGTAACAAGCAGATTTACAGTAAGTTTATGCTACGCTACAAATCTTATTCAATGCAGAACATAATCTGAATGTCACGTGAGCCAATAGTTAGTTGACAGCTCACATTGTTAAACTGTTTACTTGTATCAGACCAATGAATGTCATTTGAAGCTCAGCTTGGTTTCTGTTCAGATCTAAATCTTTATTTCTAGACTTTTAACACACAATTTAAAGCGACTTATAAAACAAAAGGTGTTTTTGTTAAATATAAATTGTGTTTAACAGACAAACTCTGGTTTTACATTTCATTTTAATTTAAGTTTGCTTAAATTTCATTATTAAACATGGCAACATTTTCTGTAGATTCTGTTGCTCAAGGCCATGTTGTGGATAAAGAATATTGTTGTTCAATCTGCCAAGATCATAATAAGGAGATAAATGCAGTATTTTACTGTAAAAAATGCAATACTTTTTACTGTGGACAGTGTATTAAGTATCACAGAAAGCATGGTCGGTGGTTTAATAAACAATCTCCTTATGGAAGGGATAAAATAAGGAAGTGGCCACTGTCTAAGAAAAAGGAGCATTATCTCAGAACATGTGATATTCACAAAGATGAACAATTAACTAAATTCTGCCAAGACCACAGTTCTCTGTGCTGCTCTAAATGTGTTGACTTTGATCACAGGTATTTTAAATATATATTACCTTCTTCAATTGTAATGTAATATTTCAATACCAATTATTGTACTGCATTAAGCAAAAGTGACTAGCAATATTCAGTCTTATTGATAACATGCTTAATAAGAATCATGGTGTGGCAAATTGCTGTGGTAGCTAATTGCTACCTAGATACATTTTCTGTCTGTTTCTTACTGTGGCTTCTAAAAAAACACTTATCATCTGTTGTGATTTTACTCCCATTTATACAAATCATCATTTTGTTAATTACCATTTGATAATTCATCTTTTGACCATACAATCCTTTTTGGAATACAGGCTATTAATGAAGTAGCTATTCATTATCATGTCTATCTGTAGTATCGGCCATCTTAATGAATACATACGAATTTTGGAAGTGAAACATTACAAAAACATGCATGTAAAATGTCAACCAAAGTTTAATGTGTATTATTGGACATAACAACAAAAACTGCGTTTGAATTGGCAATGTTTTGACAACATACTGGCTGGACTTTAAAAAAATAAGCAGCATTTAAAACATTTGAAAAAGTACTATTAATCCATAAACAAATTAACATAATTGTGAGCTACGTATTTAAAAAGCATAGCATCACTGGCAAAACATTACCTACTTTCCAACGAACACTGGAAGTCATGACAATTATTGTTGTAATAGTCATGGATAACCATCAAATACATTAAATTTAACCAAAACATTAACTGTCCAGCACTTCTTGAAGGTGTTTCTTTAAAGGAAGAGGACCAATTAGAGCTCCAGATAACATTTGGATCAAATTCTTATTTTACTGCATAGTTTAACAATTAATTCTTATTATACCCCCTATTTATAAAATTGATTATTATATTTCTCTGTATGTGTTTAATTATTTATTTCAAGCCTGATGTATTACTGTTTCCTTGTCTCAGCTGTTCTTCTGGACACTGAGCTTGAATGTTTATTAAACCGCTTTAGATTCACAGTCATTAACGAATTAGCTTATAAGTTCATCAATTATTTACGAAACCATGCTTTGGTTATTTTGTTCTTTAAAATCGGATTGAAAGAATGCATGCAGCGTGGAATTTTCAAATGGCTTTTGTGCCTTCTATGCTTCGATACACCGCTTTGGTCGGCCATTTTGGTTTTTTAGCTCCAGAGGCCAGCGGGGCTTATGTCATGGTCCTATGTCCGTCGCGCGTGCATGCGTGCATCCGTGCGTGCGTTAACTTTATTTTTTTACATCTTCTTCTCCTAAACTCCTGGTCCAATTCTGATGAAATTTCTCAGAAATGTTCCTGGGGTGAACCTTTTTCAAATTTGTTCAAATTATGCTCCTGGGGTCAAATTTGACCCTTCCCCGGGGGTCACAAAATTGAAAATTTTCTTATATAAGGCCTATTTTGTGAAAACTTTAAAAATCCTTTCGTCCATAACCATAAGGCCTAGGGCTACCAAATTTGGTACGTAGTGACATCTTATAGTCCTCTACCAAGTTTCTTCAAATTATGCCCCTGGGGTCAAATTTGACCCTGCCTTGGGGGTCACAAAATTGAACATATGCTTAAATAAGGCCTATTTTGTGCAAACTTTAAAAACCCTCTTGTCCATATCCGTATGGTATAGGGCTTCCAAATTTGGTTTGTAGTGACATCTCATAGTTGTCTACCAAGTTTGTGCAAATTAAGCCCCTGAGATCAAATTTAACTGTTTCCCAGGGGTAACAAAATTGAACATAATTTATACTTATATTGGGCCTATTTTGTGCAAACTTTAAACAACACTTTGTCCATAACCATTGGGCCTATTTCTACCAAATTCGGTATGTAGTGACATCTAATAGTTCTCTACTTAGTTTGTTCAAATTATGCCCCTGGGGACAAATTTGACCCTGCCCCGGGGGTCACAAAATTGAACATATGCTTTAATAAGGCCTATTTTGTGCAAACTTTAAAAATCTTCTTGTTCATAAATATAGAGCCTAGGGCTACTAAATTTGGTATGTAGTGACATCTAATAGTCCTCTACCAAATTTGTTCAAAGTATTCCCCTGGGCTCAAATTTGACCCTGCCCCGGGGGTCACAAAACTGATAGATTTTTACCAGGGGAGATTACTGCGGCCGTGTGGCTGTGACCAACAACAACAACATCTTGTAAACATGAGATAAAACCCTGTGATTTAATGCCATTTAAGATCAGATAGTGACTGCTTACAAAGGAATTGAAGTAAGAACATGTGTTATGCATGTTTTTCTTAAAAACTGAAAACAGTCGGGTTTTATTTAAATATGTCGAAAGTGACCATATATCCGGATAAAAATATTTCGGATGACATGTTAAGTTCATGTATTTTTTGTAGTGTTTAAAGCGGGTATATACGATTTTTTATATGTGTTTATTTGTAATATATTGATAGAATATGTTACAATTACACATAATAGACAAGAAAAATTATACATTAAAGCTGAATTTCATAAAATGCAGCAAAGACAAATTAGCGGCCCGAGCCGATTGTGACAAACATATTTTCCTACAATAACCAAAGCATTCGTCTTTGTATTAGGATTGGAGTTAGTGTTCGTGTGCCGTATAAATAGATATCGTTGCAGAAATTCAAATAAACCATTAAACTAAGTTTAGATTCACATTGTACATGTATGATATACATGCTGGCGAATTCGGCTGTACAGCCGTTTTCAATTTGAGCATTAAATATCTGGCTTATTTCGCATTTTTCAACACATGTTCTTCTTAACATTTATTTTAATTTATATTGAAATATATATATAATTAGTTTTTCACACATTTTATATAAATTCATAAATATTTGACAAAATCGTATATACCCGCTTTAAACCAGTATAATAATATCTTATTATGCCCCCCTTCGAAGAAGAGGGGGTATATTGCTTTGCTCATGTCGGTCTGTCGGTCGGTCTGTCGGTCCGTCCACCAGGTGGTTGTCAGACGATAACTTAAGAACGCTTGGGCCAAGGATCATGAAACTTCATAGGTACATTGCTCATGACTCGCAGATGACCCCTATTGATTTTGAGGTCACTAGGTCAAAGGTCAAGGTCACGGTGACCCGAAATAGTTAAATGGTTTTTGAATGATAACTCAAGAACGCATACGCCTAGGATCATGAAACTTTATGGGTAGATTGATCATGACTCGCAGATGACCCCTATTGATTTTGAGGTCACTAGGTCAAAGGTCAAGGTCACGGTGACCCGAAATAGTCAAATGGTTTCCGGATGATAACTCAAGAATGCATACGCCTAGGATCATGAAACTTCATGGGTAGATTGATCATGACTCGCAGATGACCGCTATTGATTTTGAGGTCACTAGGTCAAAGGTCAAGGTCACGGTGACCCGAAATAGTAAAATGGTTTTCGGATAACTCAAGGACGCATATGCCTAGGATCATGAAACTTCACAGGTAGATTGATCATGACTCGCAGATGACCCCTATTGATTTTGAGGTCACAAGGTCAAAAGTCAAGGTCACGGTGACCCGAAATAGTAAAATGATTTTCGGATGATAACTCAAGAACGCTTTTGCCTAGGATCATGACACTTCATAGGTACATTGATCATGACTCGCAGATGACCCCTATTGATTTTCAGGTCACTAGGTCAAAGGTCAAGGTCACAGTGACAAAAAACGTATTCACACGATGGCTGCCACTACAACGGACAGCCCGTATGGGGGGCATGCATGTTTTACAAACAGCCCTTGTTGATTTTAAAAACACAACTTCCATGAACATAATTATTTCAAGAAAAGTCAATGTATGATACTGCATGGTAAACTCAAACTTTGTATCCAAGAGAAGGAGTTGAAATTAATGAAGTGCAATGTTCTTAACTAGGCTGCTTTTTAATTACTTATGATTCATTGTTCTGTTTGTGAATCATGACTCATGAATTGTGGATATGAGTGTCAATTGCTCAACGATCCATGATATATTTCTGACCATTTTATAATTTTCTTAATATAAGTTATGAATTGATCTTAGAATTCAAATGTATTATTTAATTAAATACATTTATAAATATAAAGAAATAATCTTTAGATTATCATAATATTCTCAGGCCTGTTGGTCTTAGGGATGTGTGGGTTGTAAATTATATTTTGAAATGATTCTTTACAAAGAAAGATGCTACTATCGTATTTGTTATAAATGTGTGAAAGGCTCTAAGAAGAAACAAGAGATTATTACCCCTTTACCAAACAATAACAGGATTTTACGGGTTTGTAGTAAGCAATTTCTCCTTTTATCACAATTATTTCTACCCTACCTGATTATTTCCTTCATATTCCATTACAATTTAGTTGTCATCTGCAACGTCTTTCAAATTGGGACAGTCCAAAATGTGTCGTTTGGTAAAGGGTTAAAGCATTTTGATTCCTATGGGTCTTGTGAATCTGATTCAAATCAAATGCGTTGTAACATTTTCCATATATAAAATCTGACCCTTCCAACTTTAAGCGCCCAGTGGGATGAGGGATAGAAAGATAAAGTAACATGCTTGCATAAAAAACAGTGGAACGATACAGTGCCATCATGGTCCTCTTGTTTATGTAAAACGGTCACTGACAGGGCTTAACACTAAGGCACGTCCAAACGACATTCACTGCCTGTACCTAGGTCTGGGCTAGCCAATGTCCCAGGAACATGCCCGACAGGTAGTGTGTATTTTGGGAGGGATTATGTGTTCTATATCAATAAACTGCATTTTAAATAAGCTTTTCAAAGATGCAACAATCTTAATACAGTACGATCAGATGACAGAAGTCCCAGAGTGAAGTGACTGTCAGAGACAACAAACGGATCGTACTCAAAATAGATTTGGAACCCCCTGATTGCAATAAAAAAGAGGCAGATACATGTTATTCAGAAAATCCCCGGCAGTTTTCCCGGTAAAACACGTCAGTACCTATTTTTAAACAGAATTCCGCTAGATACGGTTTTTGATTGGTTTCCTCGTAGTGACGTGTTTTCTCGATAAAAATACGTTATAATCTAAAAGCCAGGATCGCCCATGGTTTCCTCGTAGTGATGTGTTTTCTCGATAAAAATACGTTTTAATCTAAAAGCTGGGATCGCCCAGGATCGTCCGGGGGGGATGAAGGCAACTCGACATTAACACAAAGTTACTATAAAATTATTAGTTAATTAATAATTGTAATTTGTTTGATCGATTAGAAGTGTTTGAAAATCTTTTTTACGCAATTCAATTAGCAAAACTTATATTAATGGTTGATCCCGGCTTTTAGTAGAGAGTTAACCCTGTACAATTGTTACGACTACAGTAACACGTTATTTTGCGAAACCTAAGATTCACTTTCCATTTGTTGTCAGACGGTAACCGCGGCAATCTATGTAAAAAAAGGTTTGGCTTTACGGGTGGGGATGGGGATTCCTCTGATAAGAAAAGAAAAGGGAAGGAGGCAAGTAAGAGAAAGTATCGGGGAAAAAAAGGGAAATTTCTCCCGAAATGGCATGAAGATTACAACTAGATGTCTTAAGTAGATGAATATTGAATTCATTAGCATTAGAAAGGCAAGCTAATAAGAATGATTGAATCATAATTGCGCATCTCTACACACAAGAAGATACAAGTTGAATGATAAATATTAAGGTTTTGATATACTTGGGTCAGGGCACATGAAACATTGGTCAGGGCTAGTAGGTTCTGCATTTACAAGCCCGAATGGGCTAGTTGAAAAAAAAGTTAGTGTTAAGCCCTGGCTGAAACTTTGGCTTAGGTCATAATGGCCAGTGGCTCATTTACATTGAATTGTTATGACATTTTGAATAGGCATACAGTATATTTATTGTGTATAAAAGTTATGATTAGTGTTATTTACCAGATACTATGAACAATAATGACTCGCCTGCAATAATAGGAGAACAGAAGCGAGACCATTTGACCTTTCGACCATTCTTAGGTTTGACTCTATTCCTCACAGCACACGCTTGAGTGCCGTTGACTTAAAGTTGTAGTTTGTTAGCGCCTAGACAAGTAAGAACCAGGAGGAAATGTTTCTAGTGTACAGGGGTCATCAAACAGAAAACTTGCAAAAACATTTACTATAATTGATCTGGCTACATCTAAAGCACATTGCAATTATCCATAATTAGGATTGATAGTCATAATTCACACGGTAATTACACATCTTATACAATCAAAATGTTACAATGGTAACACCAATATAATTATTCCCGCAAATCTGATTTGCTTGGATAATCACCTTTCCAACTATTCAACAGGCTGTTTTCACACTCGCTAGGCCATATTTGTGTTGAATTGTTTAACAACGCTGTGCTCTCGTTGGATAATAACTGAGATGTTACTTTTTTGTCAACTATTGCTTGGTCTACTCTTGGTGTAGGGAGCCTGAAAAAGCCCGTTTAATTTTTTGAAAGCTTATGAACAAAAGTACTTAAAATTCAACATCAATTTTCTTAGGCAATTAACAAAGCATACCTGTCGAGTTTTCTAAGTGTCTCTTTGGTCAGAGATTTAAACAACAGATTTCATATGATCATTTATGGCCCGTATTTGCATCGAAGCTTAATATGCAAAAGAGCTTCAATACCATATGTAAACAGCACACACAAATACACCAACACGATGGATTGTTATGTCAGAGCTTCAATAATATGTACAGGTCACAGCAAACACAAATACACCAGCACGATGGATTGTAGTGTCACCATCTTAGAACCGTAAATGCAAAATCACAGGTAAACAGCAAACAGAAATACACCAACACGATGTACAGGTAAACAGCAAACAGAAATACACCAACACGATGCATTGTTGTGTCACCATATTAGAAAGGTAAAGACAAATTCACAGGTAAACAGCAAACACAAATACACCAACACGATGGATTGTTGTGTCAACATCTTAGAAAGGTTAATGCAAAGTCACAGTAAACAGCAAACACAAATACACCAACACAATGGATTGTTGTGTCACCATCTTAGAACGGTAAATGCAAAGTTACAGTAAACAGCAAACACAAATACATCAACACAATGGATTGTTGTGTCACCATCTTAGAACGGTTAATGCAAAGTCACAGTAAACAGCAAACACAAATACACCAACACGATGCATTGTTGTGTCTCCATCTTAGAAAAGTTAATGCAAAGTCACAGTAAACAGCAAACAAAAATACACCAACACAATGGATTGTTGTGTCACCATCTTAGAACAGTAAATACAAAGTCAAAGTAAACAGCAAACACAAATACACCAACACGATGGATTGTTGTGTCACCATCTTAGAACGTTAAATGCAAAGTCACAGGTAAACAGCAAACACAAATACACCAACAGGATGCATTGTTGTGTCACCATCTTAGAAAGGTTA
The DNA here is from genome assembly GCF_020536995.1 of Dreissena polymorpha. NCBI lineage: Eukaryota > Metazoa > Mollusca > Bivalvia > Myida > Dreissenidae > Dreissena > Dreissena polymorpha. The sequence continues at coordinate 177,904,751 of NC_068355.1, read as the reverse complement.
ATGCAAAGTCACAGTAAACAGCAAACACAAATACACCAACACAATGGATTGTTGTGTCACCATCTTAGAACGGTAAATGCAAAGTCACAGTAAACAGCAAACACAAATACACCAACACGATGCATTGTTGTGTGACCATCTTAGAACGGTAAATGCAAAGTCACAGTAAACAGCAAACACAAATACATCAACACAATGGATTGTTGTGTGACCATCTTGGAACGGTAAATGCAAAGTCACAGGTAAACAGCAAACACAAATACACCAACACGATGCATTGTTGTGCCACCATCTTAGAAAGGTTAATGCAAAGTCACAGTAAACAGCAAACACAAATACACCAACACAATGGATTGTTGTGTCACCATCTTAGAACGGTTAATGCAAAGTCACAGTAAACAGCAAACACAAAAACACCAACACGATGCATTGTTGTGTCACCATCTTAGAACGGTAAATGCAAAGTCACAGTTAACAGCAAACACAAATACACCAACACAATGGATTGTTGTGTCGTCATCTTAGAAAGGTTAATGCAAAGTCACAGTTAACAGCAAACACAAATACACCAACATGATGGATTGTTGTGTCGTCATCTTAGAAAGGTTAATGCAAAGTCACAGTAAACAGCAAACACAAATACACCAACACGATGCATTGTTGTGTCACCATCTTAGAAAGGTTAATGCAAAGTCACAGTAAACAGCAAACACAAATACACCAACATGATGGATTGTTGTGTCGTCATCTTAGAAAGGTTAATGCAAAGTCACAGTTAACAGCAAACACAAATACACCAACATGATGGATTGTTGTGTCGTCATCTTAGAAAGGTTAATGCAAAGTCACAGTTAACAGCAAACACAAATACACCAACACAATGGATTGTTGTGTCACCATCTTTAAAACGGTAAATGCAAAGTCACAGTAAACAGCAAACACAAATACACCAACACGATGCATTGTTGTGTCACCATCTTAGAATGGTAAATGCAAAGTCACAGTAATCAGCAAACACAAAAACACCAACACGATGGATTGTTGTGTCACCATCTTAGAACGGTAAATGCAAAGTCACAGTAAACAGCAAACACAAATACACCAACACGATGCATTGTTGTGTCACCATCTTTAAAACGGTAAATGCACAGTCACAGTAAACAGCAAGCACAAATACACCAACACAATACATTGTTGTGTGACCATCTTGGAACGGTAAATGCACAGTCACAGTAAACAGCAAGCACAAATACACCAACACAATACATTGTTGTGTGACCATCTTGGAACGGTTAATGAAAAGTCACAGTAATCAGCAAACACAAATACACCAACACAATACATTGTTGTGTGACCATCTTGGAACGGTTAATGAAAAGTCACAGTAAACAGCAAGCACAAATACACCAACACAATACATTGTTGTGTGACCATCTTGGAACGGTTAATGAAAATCACAGTAATCAGCAAACACAAATACACCAACACGATGCATTGTTGTGTCACCATCTTTAAAACGGTAAATGCACAGTCACAGTAAACAGCAAGCACAAATACACCAACACAATACATTGTTGTGTGACCATCTTGGAACGGTAAATGCACAGTCACAGTAAACAGCAAGCACAAATACACCAACACAATACATTGTTGTGTGACCATCTTGGAACGGTTAATGAAAAGTCACAGTAAACAGCAAGCACAAATACACCAACACAATACATTGTTGTGTGACCATCTTGGAACGGTTAATGAAAAGTCACAGTAATCAGCAAACACAAATACACCAACACAATACATTGTTGTGTGACCATCTTGGAACGGTTAATGAAAAGTCACAGTAAACAGCAAGCACAAATACACCAACACAATACATTGTTGTGTGACCATCTTGGAACGGTTAATGAAAAGTCACAGTAATCAGCAAACACAAATACACCAACACAATACATTGTTGTGTGACCATCTTGGAACGGTTAATGAAAAGTCACAGTAATCAGCAAACACAAATACACCAACACAATACATTGTTGTGTGACCATCTTGGAACAGTTAATGAAAAGTCACAGTAATCAGCAAACACAAATACACCAACACAATACATTGTTGTGTGACCATCTTGGAACGGTTAATGAAAAGTCACAGTAATCAGCAAACACAAATACACCAACACAATACATTGTTGTGTGACCATCTTGGAACGGTTAATGAAAAGTCACAGTAAACAGCAAGCACAAATACACCAACACAAAACATTGTTGTGTGACCATCTTGGAACGGTTAATGAAAAGTCACAGTAAACAGCAAGCACAATTACACCAACACAATACATTGTTGTGTGACCATCTTGGAACGGTTAATGAAAAGTCACAGTAAACAGCAAGCACAAATACACCAACACAATACATTGTTGTGTGACCATCTTGGAACGGTTAATGAAAAGTCACAGTAAACAGCAAACACAAATACACCAACACAATACATTGTTGTGTGACCATCTTGGAACGGTTAATGAAAAGTCACAGTAAACAGCAAGCACAAATACACCAACACAATACATTGTTGTGTGACCATCTTGGAACGGTTAATGAAAAGTCACAGTAAACAGCAAGCACAAATACACCAACACAATACATTGTTGTGTGACCATCTTGGAACGGTTAATGAAAAGTCACAGTAAACAGCAAACACAAATACACCAACACAATACATTGTTGTGTGACCATCTTGGAACGGTTAATGAAAAGTCACAGTAAACAGCAAGCACAAATACACCAACACAATACATTGTTGTGTGACCATCTTGGAACGGTTAATGAAAAGTCACAGTAAACAGCAAACACAAATACACCAACACAATACATTGTTGTGTGACCATCTTGGAATGGTTAATGAAAAGTCACATCTCCTTTTTGACAGCTCGATGGTGTGATCACTAGCACGCGCATTTAAACAAAAATTAACCTAACAGTCATAGCATTGGTCAAAATAGAAATGCAACACAATTGCATCTAAAATAAATTTAATTGCAATTTATTTCCATTCTGTTTTAATATGCTCTTGTGAAAATAATAAAACCTGTCTGGGGATAAACAATACTGAAGTTAATTCAAAAATGAAATACTTTATTTCTGATTTACAAGATTTGGGCAAGTAGCATCATACACAGGTGGTTAGCGTGTGGCTATGATATTAATTAGTGAAAACATCATTTTGAATGATAAATAATCATATTATAACGAAAAATTGAATTTTATGGAAAAAAAATTCACTATCAAATATATATAAAACAAGGTATGCAACTCAAAATCACCCCAAAACGGGGTGCATTGCTTTTAACAGCCATATCTTCATCAATTGTACAGCGATTTTCACGATCTCGGTCTTATTCAACGCAGAAATGAATTTCCGTTTTACAAATGTATATGTCTTGCAATATTTTTACAAATGCTGGGTCAACTTTTAAGAAATAACACGATACACAGCCGCCTGACCCAGTTGACAATGATCATGCAGTCTTTAAGACTGAAATCTTCACGGAGTAAAGGGCATCCAGGCTTTTTCCGCCCTATGCCACGGGTCTGAAATTCGGCCCCATTCCCAATGCAAATCTGGTTGTTTTTTTCCCAATTGAAAAAAAAAATTCCCAATTAAAAAAAAAATATATATTTTTTTTTTATTTTTTTTTTTAACCTTAAAATATATGAGTTTACCTGATCCAGTGTAGAAAATAGAAAGTATTGCATAATTAAATTATTTGTTGCCTTGAATTTGTTTTAAAAACTGTTAAATATGTTAATGATTATTTAAGACTTTCCTTATTTTCCTCAAAATCCGGCGCTTCGCGCAATTTTTTTCACCTCAAAAAAGGTCAGGCCTTTTCCCCAAATTCAGATTAAAAAACCTGCACTTATTACACATGTTCATATTTTGTAAAATTTTAATAATAAGTTATCAAAATAGTCATTATTTACCAGTTAACGGTTTCTTTGAAATATAAGAAACACTTTTTACTTGCGATAATTTTTCCCAATTGAGCCAATTTTGCGATAATTTTTTTCCCAAAATAGGGTTTTTCACGACGCGAAATTCCCAAAATTCCAGTGTGGCGTTTTCCCAAAATGGAGCGGAAAAAGCCTGTGGCATCTTCCCTACAAAGTTCATGTACCTCGATACCATAATTCAATTAAACGTATGAAAAAACATTATTACCGTTCTTGTCGTTACATTATGCATCAAGACTAACTGTCCAGCGCCGTTTGAAACATTTGTTTACATACATTTCATCTAACTGACATTTATATCACACGAGTGATTTCATTGGTCCAATGTGTGTCTTTACAACTGGAGATTTCATTCATAAAGACTGCATGATCATTGTCAACTGGGTCATGCGAGTAATTACAATTATCTCTATACAGTTTTACTGTTATTGCATGTTATTAAAATGGACAATATTCAAAGGTAAACATATTAAATATATTTATTGATTTTAGTTGAATACACCACTAATTAACTCTCAAGTTTGTACAGATGTGTTTATATGTGTAAAAATATTCCCCAAACTGAAATTTATCAAATTGGTGTTTATTTGCGCTTTTTTGGCCCCTTGACTTAAGCATTTACTCACATGCCATTTGTGAATATACTTTGCCATGACTCTATGCCCTCCTGGGTAAAACACTTTTAATTGAGGGGGGAGGGGGTGCAATTAACGACTGCCATTGAAATGTGTGCGTCCAGCAGAACTGTTTAAAATCCTATTATTAAATGATACACATATCTATTTATGCGGCTGTTATTGCAATTGTAATTTCTATTTATTATCGTTGTCAATCGCACCGTTATGACCTTCAGATTACTGCAATGAAACCAGATTATTTTACAACTATATTCTGGAGCAGGTAGGTTATGTACAAAGTTTTCTGAACCTCTGTCCTGTACAAAGTTGACTAGTTGTGCGAAGACTGTAACGTTATTCACACATAAATTCCTGTCAATGAAATTGCATTACTATTTTTACACCACAAAGTATTGTTAAATGGTAAATGCAGTGTGTTTTATTCAGCAAAACATAAAACAAACATAAAAGAATGTTTACCGGTAAAAATGAATTTGAGCAAAAAATATTGTGGTCATGTTTCAGTCAATATTTTGACGATATAATTGAATTTGTAAAAATTACATAGTGTGTTCTATTTTAGTATAGGGGTCAGTGTGCCCAGTGTGTCATACAAATCAACCCAAAGCTTTGATACACATGTACAATAATATTAACTGCTTTTTGTACTAAAATTTTGCAACCTTTATCTGTATATCATATGTAAGGGCAAAGTACAAATAGTTTTATCACCCCATGTTCTATAAATGGAAAACCAATTGATAAAGTCTGATACTATTTAAATTATCTTACATTCACTTCACCTTTATAAATGATCTCCTCGTAAAACGACCTGACATGAATAAACAGGTTAACTGTTAGAACATCCACAGGACATTTTGGTTTATCGTCCTCATAATCGTAGAAACATATCAGTTCAGATTGTTGACGTTAAATATTTATCTCAAACTAAGATAACTACAATATGGGATTGAATTTATCATCTTAGTTACGTATGAAAAGTCTTTGTACTGTGATTTTACAAGCTCTGATTTGATTGTGGTGTACTATGCGGTCAGTACATGTAAAATTAAGGGCCGTAAATGTTTTGATAACGTGATTAATTTCATTCAAACCCAACAAACAAACAATTAAATGGTGTTTTTACAAACGATTATGACCTCATCTTTTCAACCATACATACTTAAATATAAGAATGTATGGTCATGCCGTTAATTGAAATAAAACTTTACATTCTCTTTATAGAAAGACATAATTTATTTGACTATTTGTAACTTTTATGTTTTCTCAGGGAAGACAAGTAGCCCAGCAGCAAAATTACTAGCCCAAAATAATTTTTTTAAATATACACCCTGCTAATGGGTTTCATCATTCAATAGCAGATAATCTTTTAAAAAGTAAAATTGTATCAGCGTTAACTGTAAAGCCTATTGCAAAAACAATTGCAACACAATATAACAAGTCGAGGTAAGTATGTCCTTAAATGGTATATTAATCAAAACTCTTTAACATGTGATAAACGACTTCTTCGTTCATCTCATCATCACTGCAATCCTGGAGATCCTCTTTGTCAGAAACCATATCCTGTAAAACAAGCCTGATCATTATTTTCCATAAGATTACTTGACACGTGAAGGCATAGATGGCATACGTTTATCATACATGTTGACTTTTTTCTTATGCTGTGTTTTAAAGCATAGCTTATTAAACTCTGTCTTACAGAACAGATAGATAGTTTATTTGCGACTTAAGCATATACAGCTCATCGTCAAAAACAATAAATCAATCATAAATACATATACATACACATGCGTCAAACTAACAACAAATGTTTATGCATTTTTACACATAGATGATTTTTGTGAGAATGCAATATGAAAGAGAAAGAGAAGGCTCTTAATTGTTTAACAAAGTTAAGTAAATGATTATGATCCGTTAGTGATTGAGAAAAATAAAATATAGACATTATGCAGTTATAAATTATTTACAAAATCACAATTTTGGGGAAAAAACTATTCTCTCATAAGACTATAAATTTTCGGCTCTAAGTTTAAATGCTTTTATACAAAAATTAGCTAGACGTATCAATACAGATTTTCTAGTCTCATTCAACAATTGTACAAATTTAAACATACTTGGTCTTCTTTTGTAAAAAACAGGTATACATGTATTTCTAATATTATCATATAAAGGACATATAAGAACAAAATGGTACTCATCTTTAATTTCATTCATTGAACAAAATGTACATGTTCTTTCATTTCTTTGAATATTTTGGTACCTACCAGTTTCTATAAATAGAACATGGGAAGATAATCTCAATTTTGCGATTATGTTTCTAAATTTCGAATTTTCAATTTTGTCAAAATAAATGGATCTTTCAAATATGGGTTTCAATTCTTTGTACAAATAAAGTGATGGAGAGTCATTTACATCAATTCGCCATTTTGAAATAAACAAATCTTTTAATCTATTGCGAAACATTATAATAAAGCTGTTAACATTAACCGATTCTGGATATAACCATACGTCATTAAAACCTGACTCTTGCAAGAGTTTCCGAACGTTTGATGTCCATGACTTGGAGTGAGGATTATCACATGATTCTTTAAATTGTTTACGAATAATATTACTTAAAATACAGTTAGAAGATTTTTCGTTGAACAATTTTAAGAAATATTTAACTACTCGCAAATATCAACATAAATACATCGGATATCTCCCTACTTCGGCATACAAAGCATTTGAATTAGTAGAAGCTTTTACACTTAAAGCCATATACAGAATTTGCGTTGGACACGCACAATATTTTCGGCTTTAGTAAACCCCCATACCTGGCTTCCATAATTTAGAATCGAGGCAACATATGCATCAAACAGATTTAACATTATTTTAACAGATACATTCAATGATTTTGTAACAGTAAATAATGCGTTCATCGCTCTAAGCGCTTTGGCTGATAAAGTATTTGTGGCTTGTATAAACGAGCCGCTGCTTGAAACTACTTTTTCTAGATAATTAAAATTGTTCACGATTCCAATTGGATTATTATTGTACACCCATGTATAGCCTTTTTTTAATCTGCCTTTATGAAAAATAACAATTTTTGTTTTTTCGACATTCACCGTTATATTCCACTTCGTGCAATACTCAAACAAATTGTTCAAGGATGATTGTAAACCCTCAGATGATTCTGAGATTAGTACTGCGTCGTCGGCGAATAATAGAAGATAAATGGATAATTGATCAATTGTAATGCCCGCATTTATATCAGCTTGTAAGTGCAACTCAATGTCATTTATGAATAATGAAAACATTATTGGCGAACATATTTCTCCCTGTAATAACCCGATGTCGGATTCAAATAAATCGGAAATACTATTCATATGTTTGACACCTAATTTAATCTGGTTATACAAAGAGCGAAAAACGGACAGGAGTTTGCCATCGATACCGGACCTAATGAGCTTAAACCAGAGATGCATACGATCCGTTAAGTCATATGCCTTTAAATAATCGACAAAGCAGCAAAACAGTTTTTGTTTATTATTGATATGACTTTCAATCAATGATTGAAGGACAAATAATGCGTCGACCGTACTATAACCCGGTTTGAATCCGAACTGTGCGTCAGTTAAAATGTCATTAGCTGTAGCCCAATTTTGTAAGCGTTCATTGAGTATACTCGTGAATAACTTAGCAAAACAACTCACAAGGGTTATACCTCTATAATTGTTGGGTATTGAAGGATCGCCCTTTTTATAAAGGGGAATAATCAGACCCGTTGACCAGCTGTGAGGAACTTTCCCGGACTTGAGAATATGGTTAAATAACAATTCCAATGCATCACCTATTACATGAACACTTTCTTTAAAGTATTCGTATATTATATTGTCCGAAGAACATGCCTTATTATTTCCTAATCGTTTTGTTGCCATGATAATTTCCTCGATTGTTATGTATCTGTCGAGCTCCGGGTAAGTACTTTCAAAGTTATGGTTACTGTCGAAATTGCGAACAAAATTTATACTGTTTTCATTATTTATATTACCTTCGTTTTTAGCCAGGTTTTTAAAGTGTTTAACAAACTCATTTAATTCAATTGTTTCTCCGTCAGGATTTGGTGATCTTTATTTGAACATTTTCCAAAAGTCTTTAGGTGACTTAGATTTCATGCTATCCATTTTGCGTCCTAAAGTTCTATTAAAATCTGTCTTGCATTTACGACAATAATATTTATACGATTTCTTTTTCTCTAATACTGACTGTCGATTGCTCTCGTTATTAATTTGGTTATAATTGTACAAAGCATCCTTATATTCTTTACGTTTACTTTTGCACTCCGCATTATACCATTTTTGTTTATTTTTGCCATGTGAATCGAATTGATTTCTATCGCAGTTAATAGTGTGCGCAAAATAAGGATTACCTTTAGACGTTAAGTATTGAGTAAACATTGATGCTAGTTCCTCTGCATCATCGTTATTATCTATCCCTCGTTTTAAACTTAACTCGAGATTCGCAATGTCGCCCGATAATTCTGAAAGGAACGCTTCCTTGTGAATAGGATTCCATTTCACAAAAGTTTTACGTCCTCGCTTATATGTTTTGCTAGTTGTCCCAATTTTTAAACTATATTCAAGGGGAGCGTGATTAGAAAATTCATAAAAATCTTGTATTGTAAAGTGCACGATATTTACAAAATTTTCCGAGCGTGTTAACAGATAGTCAACTAAACTCTGCCCATTGTGTGTAAAACATGTTATTTTACCAATATTATTATCGTTATGTAATCTACTGTTAACAACTCGAAAATTTGTAGCCAAACATAAATCTAGTAATGCGTCCCCGAAGCGGTTTGAATTCAAATCACACGTTGCCCTAGGCATAGGATGGTCAATGTCTATAAAATCAAGATTACTTAAACTACGATCATATGCAATATAATCTAGTTTTCAACCAATTCTTGCATTTAAATCGCCCGTTACGTAAACCGCACCTAGCTCGCTGAAAGTATTAATATCAGATTCAATAGTTTTAAAAATATCTCCATCAAATCGTGGGTGAACAGGTGAATTTTCAGGTGCAATATATGTCACAGCAATATACATGTCATTTTCAGTATTAAAAAAATGTTGATCAAGTTTAATCCATAATAGACAATCTATTTCATTTTTAACAACTGAAACCCCTTTTCGTATATTATCGCGAATATATACAATAATTCCACCACTTGCAAGCTTCGCACGCTTATTTTGATAACGTCTATATGAATGTATTGGATCACTAAATCCAGACAATTTAATATTCGATTTTGAGTTTGTCCATGTTTCAGTTAAACAAATAATATCATATTGTGAAAGTAATTTTACAAATACCGGTGATGAAGACTTGTCCGTTGTGAGCCCCTCAACGTTCCAGGTTACACATTTCACAACACTCCCACATTTCTCCTAAGCATTCGACTTGTATTCACGTCCGTCGATGAATAATTTATCCAGCCTCAGGTAGGTCTCCTTATTCTCTTCTCTCGCCTTCTTCATGATTGGAATAAGCTTTTGTCGGGTTTCCATTACCTCCCTGGGGTATTGTTCCGATATGCCATACGGGGTCCCTTTTAGCTCTTTGGATGCCTTCCGCACTTGTTCTCGATCCGGATAATAAGCAAATTTGGCTACAATAGGCCTAATTTTTGCGCTGTTATACCGACCTATTCTATGAACACGGTGCAATTTAATGTCCCTGGATGCGTTCTCGATACGTAATTTTGATTCCGTGAAGTCCAGTATTTTTTTCTCACACTGTTCATCTTTTTCCTCGGGAATTTTGAAGAAAAGAAGATTATCCCGAATGCTTCAACAATTAAGATCAGTGACTTCGTGCTGCATGAGGCGTTCATGGTCTTTCAACCGTCCAGTTAGAAATTCAATTTCCTTTTGCTTTCTGTTTAAATTCTCCAGCATAGTACCGTCATATTCGCGGCTTTGTTCGATTTCTCTGATTTTGATCTCAATTTGTGACACTTTTTTGTCCATACATTCACATTTCACCGTAAGCGTATTCATTGCTGATTGAATGGTTTCTAATTGACACAGTTTTTTATCTATACAGAAGTAGCTTCTCCTTCATCACTGGTTGATGGACCTGGTGCTGTCATGTCTGTGACCTGTGACTCATCCTCTGGTACCTTCCTCTTTCGATAATACCCCAAACGTCTACCAGTGCTGCTTGTCTGCCAAAAATTGAAAGTCAACATATATGCTGCAATTATTAATTAATATACCATGTGCTTGTGAAGTGAAGTAAAATCAATACCCTAAAAGAGTAAATAAAACAACTGTAATATGATATACTGCACAATATCATATGCACCAACAGATATGTTTATAGTTAAAATAAATAGGTAATAGAAGTAAAGGGAACAAACCATCCACTCCATTATGGCATCATCTGGGTTGAATAGGGCAATGCTGGGGGCCTCAAGGTGGATGGCGACCAAATCATTTAATGTATCAGTGCTCATCTTTCCCCTTCTCTTATGCTTGATAAGCTTCATTGCACTGAATGTTGTCTCATTTTTAACAGAAGTCGGTGGCAGCGCCAGCACCAGTTCCACAAGCTTTAGGGCCAAATCAACATCCCGTCCATGCATCAGACGGAATATGTCTGGCCATTTCACGCCTTCTAGGGAGTCTGGATACCTGAAAAAGTATATTCAAATAAAGCTGAACATGAGCAAGCCTAGTATTCATTTTTTATAAGAATCAAAATCCTACAAAACCTCACTTACTTTTTATACACATGGTCTCGCAGAAGTTTCCAATCCTCCAGAACAATTTCCTCACTGTCAAACTTGAGGACATCTCTGAAGTGGCCACACAAAATTTTGACCTCACCATTTCCATACTCTGGAAGTAAACACAAACTAATTTTATTTACCAATATAGTTGACAATAAGTGTGAATCTTCTGTACAATACTAGTTCACAATTGCATTTCAGAGAAGTACTCATAATGAAGAGAAATAAATGGGGATATGGCTGAAGCCATATACCAGTAAAATTGAATACCATACACTGAAAACTGAGAAATAACCAATAAATAATAACAGAAAAATACAACACTAACAGGAACACCATAACACTTAACAGACCTTTCCCAAGAAATTTGCTAAGGCACTGGGGCAAATAGTCTTACGCGCTTGTACTGGGTAACCACTTGAATTTGTTTAATTTTAAGGTACTTAACTAAACCAAATCTTATTGAACTTAAACTTTAACTTGAATAGCTTTTGAATCTTTCTTAACATCTCCTTTTTGATTATTTTTTGAATACATGTTGAAAGATTATAGCTATACAAATTGGTGTAAACATTGAATAAATTGAATAGTACTAAGGCATAGGGGTGCCCTGGTGCTTAAAGCACACATGGAAATGCCTGCATAACTGTGTTATACGTTTCATTGATTGGTCTGAAGGCCAATTGTTCAGTCCAGTTATTTTGGTAGCTTCAATGACTGGGTCCTTCTGCGGAAAGTGTTCCTCAATTTTGCCTATGATAGAGTCAACATTTTTTTCAAGCACAGGTTGTGGTCTCTGACCCCTAAATGTCAACTCAATGCCATCATAAGCTTTGTCAGAGAGGACTTGCTCAACGTCAGCTATTAAGCACTCTGACTCCCTGAAGCAGGAATGGTTATTTTTTTTTAACTCTTTAACTACATGTATTATTAAAACGTGTTGGCACTATATTTTAACATACTTACGACTTCAAGGTCACAAGGCCTTTCATGGTTACAGCTACCCTAGAGTAAGCATCAGCCAAGGAAACCTCCTACTTCTGTAGATACTTTGACAGTCTCATCAACATTGAAACCACAGCCTTAATAAAATGAAAATAATTTAATAATGACAGCATTTAAATAGGAAAGAATTCCGTTGTACATGTAATATCCAAAAGCCGGTATTTAAAAGCAAGTCAAATATTATATTTTGTCAAATTTTCGTTTATGAAATTAATAAATGAATATCAATAATAAAATAAGCAAATATAATTAGATAGCAATTATTGTTATAAATACATTTAAATTAATATCAAACTAGAAAAAAAACTGTTATCATTTTAAATTACCTTGAGCTGTAGCAAGTAAAGGATCAAAAAGCCATCTGTAGCCAGCTTGGCAAACCCCTCTGCCTTGGCATTGTCATGGGATGACGTCTGTAGCTGGTACACTAGCACTCTGTAGCCTTTAAAGAAGGCTGACAGTGAACGGTCCAAGTGTGGCAACCATCTGGTCCCACCGATGCGTGTAGGCATTATAGATGCCTTGAAGCCCATCATGACGAATGCTCTCTGAAGCGCTTTCTTCTGTTTAGGGGACTTGTGGTACAAATAATACAGTCCAATAAGTAGAGTCATACTCTTTTCATACATGTTTATGTTTGTCAGTTTTACGGCATCTTTGAATGCCAGTTCGAGTCTGTGAGCTAGACAGTGTGTAGCTACTAGGTGTGGCCATTCTGCTTTCAACAGTGTTGCAAGTCCAGTCTTGTGACCTGAAATTTGAAATATAAATGAATTATTTTAAAGAAACTAGTCTAATACTCTATGGTAACAAACACGTAGATTACAATTTTAATTTAATGTGGGAATACATATTCAATGAATAAACCAAATAAATAAAAGACAAGAACATACAATTGATGAACACAAATAATGAACATGTTTGAAAAATGTCGGCTGAGGTATGGAACTCATGACTTAATAGTCATTCAAGAGTTATTTGCACGAGACGGCGTAAATACCTTTCCTTTCATATATAGTATTTTAATGTGTAAATATATAACTTTTTTTTTCAGATTTTGTTATTGACTGCCCCTTTGGGACGCTTCAACAAGCCATAGCCCCTTTAAGCGATTATTCATTCAAAATTGCATAATATATTTGTTTGTTACTCATCATGTTTTTGCTCAGATTTAAAGAAGGATTTACCAACTATTTTTGTTGTAACATTTTTTTAGCTTCTGCAATGTATTTATTTCAGAGTTGTGTATTTATTTAAGATTTTTTTCAAATATGTGCAATATAAAATGTATTTGTTAAAGACTCAGAGGCAAAGTGCAATATATTTAATAAGATTTATTATAAGCTTTACATAAGAATTTTATTTATACCCTGCATATTTGCTGCTCTATCTGCAGTGAAACCGACGAGTTTTGACTGCATTTCATCTGTAATGTGAAGTTTTGCAAACACTTCCTTGACATGCTCATGTATGTGTTTGCTGGAGCCAGATTCGGCACAACCTATGTGCAAGAACGTGTCCTCAACACGTCCGGAGTGAACAGTTCGAATGTAGATGTTTTCAAGATCATCTCCCGTGAAATCAGTTGAACCATCAATTGTGAAACTACAGAACTGTGTATTCTTCAATTTTTCTACAGTTGTTCTTTGCACAACAGTTGCAAAAGCTTTTGTAAAAGAAGCAACAGCTTTGTCATTACGATAGTTCACACCAACATCCAACCCCTTGGCCTCTTCTAACACACATATGGTACTGTATGTTCTAAAACTCATGTGGGTTTTGGCCAGTGCATGGGCAGTGCGAAATTTGATAGCCAGACTGTTGTGCTGACTTTCATGCAATGTTCTTAAAGCTTCAGCAGCCTTACTCTTACAGGATGGTTGTAATTTCACCTCTCCTATCTCAATGTACCTTTTATGCACGATGCTATCATCATGTTGTTTAACAGACTCGAGCTTAAAATTGTCTGTGCCTTTTACAATCTCATGATTGTACAACAAAACCCACAAATCTTGTCAATAAATCATATTCAACACTGGCTGCAGTACTATTTGATAGTAAACGTGCAGCTGCAGAGGCTATGCATTCAAGTTCATGTCTTAGATCATGCAAAGATTGATATGTACAGGATTCCAGCAAACCGATAACCCTATTCAGTCTATTGCTAAAAGTTTCTACACATCCAGGATCCATTCTGGAGCATTGATTTGTAGGGGATAGCTTCGATCTGAAACAATATTAAGGTAATTTTGAGGTAATATACATGTCTAGTATGTGTCATATTGATAACAATTGTTATAACAAAGCAACCACAGTTTAAAACTGCCTCGACAGCTCAGTGGTAGTCGAGCGTTCGCCTCAAGTGCATGAGGTTGTGGGTTTAATCCCTTGCCGCATCCTACCAAAGACGTATAAAAACGGTACCAGTGGCTACCTGAGGTTAACGCTCACCACTAGTGCTGCAACAATATACCGGTATATCGGTATATATCGCAATCCGCATATTGTATTGTGATACAATTTTCATCATACCGGTACGAAAATTCTGCAAAAATTCATCACATTTTGTCCAGAAAACCCATCCGAAATAATGATATCAAGGTAAACTAAACAAAATGGTGTTTAGTTAAAATAAATTGTTACATAAAAATAGCATTCTAAAAAGTCTAATATACGGAGTAGTGTTGATACATGGGAGTCCGCAAGATCTGATTTTGCATGTCATACTGTTACATTTAAGATGAAGCTTATGGAAATACGAAAAAAAATGAATTACATAATAAAATTGTAACTTGATGTTATTATAAACAGAAGTAATAATGATCAAAAAAACATTATATAACTGCATTCTGATAAGTTAAACAACCGGCTTTTAACATCCACAATTCTCTTTCGGGTTATTGTTCTTCTTAATGTCTTGTCGGCTTTCATAATAGATCTCAAAATGGCAGACGAAACAAACGCCGAGTTGGACTGTATAGACAATTCCAAGGGAAAAAAGAATTGCCAATAGGATATAACTAGAACCTAAACATACAATACAAAGGTTGTGTTCGTGTAATTAAGTTGGTTTTGGTGATTAGCTGGCGATTTATAATTCTGTTACAAGTTAGCAATATATTGCAATACGGGTTTTTGAACAGACAATATATAGCAATACGTTTTTTGGCGTATTGTTGCAGCACTACTCACCACTATGCAGGAAAGCACTGGCTTCTTCTCAAAAAAGAAATAAGACCCCCGTGGTGATGGATTCCAGGAATGAACTTGTTTCACAATCTACCTCGAATAATTTACCATAATCTAACCATTACAAATCATTATAACTATAACAAAATATCACACAGATGCCAAACAGTCTTATTTAAAAAAAAAACATTTAAAAGGGGATCAATACAGGATTCCTCTTTGAAGTAATGTTCAACACAAAATCGCTCTCCTGTGCTTCCTTGTACTCTCATGCAAGAGGAAAGCCAAGTCTAAATTGTACGTCTTTGATCAGAGAGAACACTTTTGAACTAGGTTAGATGCTGAAAATATATATAAATCCACCACAAATTAGTTAAACGTAACCATGCTGAGTCCGGTCTGCGTTCAATAGATAATGAGGTCAGACTTCCATGTTAAATCAGATGTTTAAACCTAATATGGTAATGAAAAAAAATATGTAAATTTCTGATGCATTGTTTATTTACATTGTGTTACAAAGTAAATTGTTTACAGCACGCAGGTGGTTGAGAACCACTTATTGAGTAATACGATGCGTGAAACAACCATCTGCATCCATGAATATAACAATGATGATAAAGATATATTTTAATAAATCGTTACCTTAATCTAGAATCGTCCACAATAATAGAAGGGAGGCTACTACTAACGACAATTTGTACCCTAACACCAGTTGCATTGTAGTATGACAATGCGTTGTAAAATGTTGAATTGTGATTCGTCGACTTGTGTTCTGTACAATGGTATAGTGTAAACATGTTATATGCTGACTTGTAGCAGATTACTAATATGGATCGTACAACTTTAAAAATATTCAAGATGCTAATGTAGTTTTTCATCGACTACTTTCAGAGAGATCTACTATCTTTTATTCATTATTATGATTTACAATATTAGGTATATTTACATGTAGACTTTATATATGCGATATCTTCATTTTCAGATCTGTAGTTTATGAAGTTACATGTGTGTATTTAAACATTTAAACCTGTGGAAGTTTAGCAAACGGTAAATTTACTTCAATAACAAAGTGCAATTCTACACATGCGTACTGTGCATTTGTAGAATCGGAACATACAACATTTTACACTTAACAATTGTACAAAACAGATATTTTAAAGTTGTAATTAAGCATTTTAACAATTCTCTGTTTAACAAATAAAATACTATTATAAAAAAGGACAAATAATGAACAAGAACATTGGGTAGAGTCAAATCAGTCTATTCAAGGTTTTAAGAGCTAAGGTCAAGGTGACCTGAAAGGTTTTGGTCAAGGCTTTAAGGTCGAGGTGACTATCACACTTAGTGTGAAAATCGTTTCCGATCAATAACTCGTCAACAAATTAACCGATTGGCTTGATACATGTACATCACTTCTGCATTGGCCTTGGACAGTATATGATCCCTATTGAAATTGTAATCACTAGGTCAAAGGTCATAGTCACTATCACACTAAGTGTGAAAATCGTTTCCGATCAATAATTCGTCAACAAATTGACCAATTGGCTTGATTCTTCACATTTGCATTGGCCTTGAACAGTAAATGACATATATTAAAATTGAGGCCACTTCTTCAAATTTCAAGGTCACTATCACATTAAGTGGTATCCAATCAATAACTCGTCAACGAATTGACTGATTAGCTTGATACTTCATATGTGCATTGGCCTTGGACAGTAGATGACCCAGATCTAAATTGAGGTTACTAGGTCAATGGTCAAGGTCACTATCCTATTTGATACTTTTCATGAACATTTTCCTTGGACAGTAGACTGATGAACCCAATTGAAATAATTTACACAGTAAGTGTGAAATAGTATTTTAATCAATGACTTGTCAGCTTATTCACTGATTGGCTTGATACTTGTCATGTGAAATATCCTTGGACTGTAGATGACCCCTCTCGAAATTGGGGTCACTAGGTAAAAGGACATGGTCACCGGCACAATAAGTGGGAAAAGCGTTTTTGATCAATAATTCGTCAACGAATGGACCGATTGGCTTTTTACTACCCTTGCGCATTGGCCTAGGACAGTAGATGACCCCTGTCAAAATTGGGGTCGCTAGGTCAAATGTTAAGGTCACTGTAACAATAAGTGTGAAAATTGTTTCTGATCAATAACTCATCAATGAATTGACTGATCTGTTTGATACTTCAGATGCTCATTGGCCTTGGACAGTAGATGAACCCTATTGAAATTGGGATCACTAGTTAAAAGCCCTGTTTGGGGGGGGGGGGCATATGCCTCTGACTGCAGAACACTTTTTCTCATTGTGTGTAGTATAAAGTAAATTGCAAAATATAATTCTATTCTTATTTCCCAATTTTTAAAATATCATTGACTCTAGGCTTGCTTCTGTATGAAATGTCAATATCACGCATGAATAAACAGTAGACCAATCTCTTGGATTCTCCAGTAGACCAATCTCTTGGATTCTCCAGTAGACCAATCTCTTGGATTCCCCTTTAAAATATTTGACAATGGCGTCTTTTCTTGTCCACGAATAGATCAAGTGACAACAACAAAAGCAAAATAATCACAATAGGTTAAATAACAACAAAACATATTGTGAGATAGTAGACCAGGTTGCATTTCATAAGCCACTCATCACAGGCTAGATTGTTCATTTAAGAGACTTTATTTAGAAATAGAGGACCTCTTCTAAGATTCGGGGTTATTTTGCTTTGCATCTGTCCTTTGGTCCGTTTGTCGGTTTGCCGTAGACCAATTGTTTCTAGACAATATCTAGGGAATGCTTTGACCTACAGCCATGCAAATTGTTTTATGGTTACATCGAGGAAGATGAAGAGGCCAATCCATCTTGATAATAGTTCAACCTTTTAACATGAAATTATAATGGTGTATATGTAGTAGTCAGGTTTTGAACATTTAATACACATAATAACAATCTTATAAGCAGATTTTCAATTATGATGAAACTTAGTAATAATGTAGTAACATAAGGCATTGTACAGATATATTACAGTACTGCCATCATTAAATGCATTCACTGATTGAATTTTAAAACATTTTAGACAGGTGCTTGCAAAAAACAGTCCCAGCCAGTTTATTAAACAATAATTTATATGATTTTCATTGCTGGCCAATTAAAAAAAATCTGGAAGTCATGCCTGTTTTGTGGGGTGGAAGAACATTAATGATCTTTTCTTGTATTATTATGCATAGTGTTGTCAAGGTTTACAATATCAAAAGTGAAAACAATGTAAACAACAAGATATGTTTTCTTAGTACATGAATATCTCTGCAATCGTGAATTTGTCCCGAAAGTGTCAAAAATTACGAACAAACATACAGAGTTGCACGAGTTTCCCTGACGATTAATATGTTACTGTAGACGTATCCATGTATCATCAATCCTTTTTAGTTACGCTTATCACAATTGAAAAAGATATGATTGTTTGGTTAAAGGGACATGCACGTGGGCAAAATTACATGACGATAAATATTGATGTAAATTGTCAGTCCTCTAGTAGCAATACTGTTTATTTTACAATCGACACATATTTTAAAATGTAATTTTTTTATAAAAATTAGACTTTGCTACAATTATAACTAGAAATGGCGCAGCAGAGGCCGACGTGTATCCCCACGCAGCATGTTTGACCCAGGGGTGCCCCAGGGTTGGTAATGGGGTCATGCATAGTTGAGATTGACCGTATTGTCATAAGAGAAGTTCAGTAACAATTAGAAGTGAATCGGTGTAGAAATGAAGAAGTTAAGTAAAAGGCAATTTTGGGTGGGTGTGGCCTATGTGGGTGGGGCGCCCCAGGGTTGGTAATGGGGCTATGCATAGTTGAGATTGACCGTTTTGTCATAAGAATAGTTCAGTATGAATAAGAAGTAAATCGGTGTAGAAATGAAGAAGTTATGGTTAAAGGCAATTTTGGGTGGGTGTGGCCAATGTGGGTGGGGCGTCTCAGGGTTGGTAATGGGGCCATGCATAGTTGAGATTGACTGTATTGTCATGCATAGTTGAGATTGACCGTATTGTCATAAGAGAATTTCAGTTTCAATTTGAAGTGAATCAGTGTAGAAATGAAGAAATTATAGTAAAAGGCAATTTGGCGTGGCTGTGGTCTATGTGGGCGGGGCGCCCCAGAGTTGTTAATGGGACCATGCAATTAGTTGAGATTGACCGTATTGTGAAAAGAGAGGTTCAGTATCAATTTGAAGTAAATAGGTGCAGACATGAATAAGTTAATGTAAAATAACGTACAAAATGAGTGAAAATCTCTGACCCGCCCGCCCAAACCCCCATAACTTTTGACCCATTGGTCAGATCAAAATTCCAAATAGTGCAGGGTCGCACATATGCTCATAGCTACCATGTGTGTTAGTTTCAAAGTTCTAGTGCTTAAGTGTAGGAGGAGATATTGGCCAGGACGGACAGACAGATGGACGGTGGAGATAACCACAACATCCCCATGCTTTTCAAAAAGCGTGCGGATAATGAAATAAAAAACAGAACGAAAATATAGAGGTGCGCAAGCTCACATGCCTGGTTACTGTACTCGTAAAATTCAGGAATACGTATTGAGTTATATACGACAGAAAAGTCACACGTATGGATGGAAGAGTGCAAATCTATATACCCCTAGCTATTAAGCCAATGAAAAAAGCATTCATTTATTTTCCATGATTGTGTTGAGCTCGACTATTATATATCAAATATATAGTGGAGCTATCATACTCACCCTGGCCTTGGCGTCGGCATTAGCATCTGCGTTAGCGTTAGCGTGCAAATGTTTAAGTTTTGTACTACCCCAAATATTTTCATTGTGCCTTATGACATATTGCTTTCATATTGCATACTTGTTAATCATCATGACCCCAACCTATAAACAAGAGCAGACAACTCTATCAAGCATTTTGTCATAATTATGGCCCCTTTTCCACTTATAATATGCAGCAAATGTTAAAGTTTGTGTACTACCCCGAATATTTTTAATGTCCCTTGACATATTGCTTTCATATTTATGCCCCCCTTCGAAGAAGAGGGGGTAAATTGCTTTGCTCATGTCGGTCTGTCGGTCTGTCGGTCCGTCCACCAGGTGGTTGTCAGACGATAACTCAAGAACGCTTGGGCCTAGGATCATGAAACTTCATAGGTACATTGATCATAACTCGCAGATGACCTCTATTGATTTTGAGGTCACTAGGTCAAAGGTCAAGGCCACGGTGACCCGATATAGTAAAATGGTTTCAGGATGATAACTCAAGAACGCTTAGGCCTAGGATCATGAAACTTGATAGGTAGATTGATCATGATTCGCAGGTGACCCCTATTGATTTTCAGGTCACTAGGTCAAAGGTCAAGGTCACAGTGACCCGAAATAGTAAAATGGTGTCCGGATGCTAACTCAAGAACGCTTAGGCCTAGGATCATGAAACTTGATAGGTAGATTGATCATGACTAGCAGATGACCCCTATTGATTTTCAGGTCACTAGGTCAAAGGTCAAGGTCACAGTGACCCGAAATAGTAAAATGGTTTCCGGATGATAACTCAAGAACGCTTAGGCCTTGGATCATGAAACTTGATAGGTAGATTGATCATGACTCGCAGATGACCCCTATTGATTTTCAGGTCACAAGGTCAAAGGTCAAGGTCAAGATGACTCGAAATAGTAAAATGGTTTCCGGATGATAACTGAAGAACGCTTATTCCTAGGATCATGAAACTTGATAGGTAGATTGATCATGACTCGCAGATGACCCCTATTGATTTTCAGGTCACTAGGTCAAAGGTCAAGGTCATGGTGACCCGAAATAGTAAAATGGTGTCCGGATGATAACTCAAGAACGCTTATGGCTAGGATCATGAAACTTCATAGGTACATTGATCATGACTTGCAGATGACCCCTATAGATTTTCAGGTCACTAGGTCAAAGGTCAAGGTCACAGTGACAAAAAACATATTCACACAATGGCTGTCACTACAACGGAGAGCCCATATGGGGGGCATGCATGTTTTACAAACAGCCCTTGTTTGCATACTTGTTAAACAACATCACCCCAAGCTATAAACAAGAGCAGACCACTGTATCAAGCATTTTTACATAATTGTTGCCCCTTTTGTACTTAGAATATGCATATTATTTATAAATATATGTTCAAATTTGCGTACTTCCCCAAATATTTCCTATATCCTTTGACATATTGCTTTTATATGTTGCATACTTGTTTACCAACATGACCCCAACCTATAAACAAGAGCAGACCACTTTATCAAGCATTTTTATATAATTATGGCCCCTTTTACACTTAGATAATTGAAAATTTTGCTTAATTTGCCATAACTTCTTTATTTATGATCACATTTTATAATTACTTTGACAAAACAACACTTGGAATACCACAATGGATTCCATCCAAACAATTCCCCACTAAGTTCATCTTATAAATTATTGATTATGAACAATTTCCCCATGATGGCTTATGTTATATTGTCAAGCACTCGAATAGTCAAACGCGCTGTCCTCTGACAGCTCTTGTTATTTGACACTGTATACTTGTTTGAAGCATTACATTATTTTACTGACTATTCCTTGGTATGTACATGTATTAATTATTTATTTCAGCAAGTGCAGTAAAATGACCCCGATTTCGGAGCTGACCAACTCCCAGCCCACAGACCTACAGGGACTGTCAGAGGAGCTGGAAACTGTCATGGGGGGAATCAAAAGCCTACAGATAAATCAGGAGGCCAGTGTTCAGTCATTGCAGAGAACATACAAGGAACATGGGGCAGTCATGATAGAACAATTGCATGGCAACTTAAATACTAATATAGATAAGTGTTGTAATAGTTCTGTGGGTACATCAAACAAAAATTTAAAAGAAGAAATGTGTTGGAGTGTTCTTTCTATCTTGAATGAATTTGATAATATTACTGTGAAGGAACTAAATAAGATGAAAGATGAAGTTATAAGCATAAAAGGGTCAATTACAAGTTCTATTCATAAATGCACCAGTCTTCACAATGACTTGTTGCAATTACTTGAAATCTTTCAGAAAATTGGAGATAATAAGGAGCTCTGCCTTATAGCCAGCATAAAATGTAAGCATATAATACAGCAGGCATTGACTCTGCTTGGAAAGTCAGGCAAGGTGTTTAAGGTCCAGGGGAAGTCTGAGTACAATGTGAGAATACCAAGTGATTCAGTTACATGTGATATCTCAGGCATATGTGTTCTTCCAGATGGACAGGTCCTGGTTGTAGACTGTACAAATAATAATGTCAAGCTGCTGAACCAGCAGTACCAGGTGGTGAGTCACTTGGATGTGAATGCTTGGCCATTTGACATTTGTTTGATCGCACCGAGTGAGGTTGCTGTGACTGCTAGCAACATACATGAGGTCCAGTTTATCACTGTCAACCAGGGAAAGCTTGTTCCTGGCAGGAAGTTTCAGTTACAACATGAATGTAGAGGTATTGCCCATCAAAATGGAGACCTTTTTGTCACCTCTGGTATAGAACTGTACAAATACACGCTGAATGGGAAACTGATCTGCAGACTCTATAAAGCTTTGGGTTATAATACAGGTAAGAATCATGGTGAATCCATCCTGATAACATTTATATTATGTACAGGGATTTTTCTAGCCATTGTGGGAAAAGGAGTCTAGTCAAATTGTGTTATTTTAAATCCATACAATGACAAATTTGGGAATTTTTATTGACTAAATGAACCGAATTGGGATTTATTTTTTTAATCAACAGATATTGACCCATAAGGCCTTTATCTTTTTTTTTTAAATCATATAAATTATAGTTATATACTTTGTGAGATGAAAATAAAATAAAATTCAGATGTCATAGCAGAAAACCCGCTGATGTATTATAAAAATTTTGTCCTATAATTCATATGTGCCCTTTGAATGCTACAGTACATTGTAGCCAAAACAAGATTCAGAAATATTGATTTATAAACATGAGTAATGAAGTATTTTGACTGTCACTACATGACATGTCTATAAATAGAAACTGAGTTCCTGGGAGTGAGACACTTTCTGACCTGGTCTTAATTTTGTGGTTTTTAAATGATTGTACATGTACAATATGTTTGATAGATTGAACAATTTCATAACACCATATAACAAAGGTACTCTTGTGGTTGTATTCTTTTATGAAGCGTTCAAATGTATGTATTAATTATATTGTAATTATAGTAGTACAGTAATTTAAACATTTTGCTGTTGAAATTGGTTTGGTAACAAACTAGCTAGAAAAGTTTCAATAACTTTTGTTTTGAATATTATTTTTCTTGTTATAAACACTTGAAGAACACAAATAACGATGTAACACGGCACATGAATAATGTCTGCTTTGGTCAATTTCACTCATTTCAGTACATAGTTATCATATGTATACATGCATGGGAAATCTATTCATGCTGCACATAGTAACATGAAGCATGTTGATTGAACTGTGCAATTGTTTTTGTATGTGTAATTGTTTCCATCTGTGTAATTGTTTTGCTTCAATTTATATCTAACTCACCAGTCGCATTTAAACATGTCAAACGTTAACACAATAGCTCTGCTACTTAAGTTAATTGTCACGCGTAGCTATTGAATCATTGAAATGTATGCATATATTTTAGATGTGTAAAAGCCTCTTTATAACAACATATGCGTAATACAATATCACTGCAGTATGTTTAATAAGATTATTTAACATTGACAGTAATTCAATATCTTGATGTTACTCTGTTTGGCAGTATACAAGTGTGCTGTGAGTCCCTTAGGAGACAGGCTGTACATCAGCAGCTACCTGCAGGACAAGCTTCTCACCCTGGCCAGGGATGGCACACTCCTGGCTACATACACAGACCCAGCACTAGGGTGGCCACATGGTCTACATGTGACCCCTGCAGGCCAGGTGCTGGTCTGTGGATGGCAGTCCAACACTGTACTACAGGTGGGCTGGGAGGGAGAGAGTAAGCTGGCTACGCTGGCTACTCAGGAGGATGGAGTGAGGAGGCCACGGTCAGTCTGCTACAGCAGCACCACATCATCCATCATTGTGGGACTGTGGGGGGACTACATCCGGGTGTTCAGAGTGGAATAGTGTGTACATGTATGTATTAGTTGTTGTAATTAGTGATTAGTATTTCAATGACAATGTGTTGTTAAGCATATGAACATAGTAGTGTGTGATGTTACAATACAACATTGTGTGTGTAGTTAAAGATACACATAATTTATGTGCACATATTGTTATCTGATTATACAATGTGAATGTTTTTGTTGAAACATAAGATGTAATGCATATTATGTTATGTTGTCATAACGTTTTTGTCATTATGGTCCTAAATTTTAGTTCTTGTAAACTTTCCATGAAAAAACAAAGCATTTCACATGAAATTTTAACATATAGATGCACATGTACATAGCAACTAGGGCTATTTTTAGACTTTCATTTCTATAAATACCATGCCATGTAAGAAATGTAAATGGATGAATACTTTCATTTATAAAATATGAAATTGTTTAAGTAATCTTTCGAGTAGTATATATTAATACTTTTCGCATTATTTACAGATAGGTAACACTTTTTATGCCCCCTTTCGAAGAAGAGGGGGTACATTGTTTTGCACATATGTCCGTATGTCCGTCCGTCCACCAGATGGTTTCCGGATGATAACTCAAGAACGCTTAGGTCTAGGATCATGAAACTTAATAGGTACATTGATCATGACTTGCAGATGACCCCTATTGATTTTCAGGTCACTAGGTCAAAGGTCAAGGTCACGGTGACTCAACTTAGAAAAATGGTTTCCGGATGATAACTCAAGAACGCTTATGCCTAGGATCATGAAACTTCATAGGTACATTGATCATGACTCGCAGATGACCCCTATTGAGTTTCAGGTCACTAGGTCAAAGGTCAAGGTGACTTGACAAAGTAAAATGGTTTCCGGATGATAACTCAAGAAAGCTAACGCCTAGGATCATGAATTTTCATAGGTACATTGATCATGACTTGCAGATGACCCCTATTGATTTTCAGGTCACTAGGTTAAAGGTTACAGTGCCAAAAAATGTATTCACATGATGGCTGCCACCGCAACTGACAGCCCATATCGGGGCATGCATGTTTTACGAACAGACCTTGTTAAATGTGAGATTTATTAATTTGTCGTATTTTATGTTATTGAACATTTGTTATTTATTTTTTATTACATTTATATAAATATGTGTGAGTCCTAAATATAAATACAATAAATACATCAATCTATTCTGCTTTTCCAGTGGCTGCTGAGTCAGGACAACAATGATGAGGATGTGGTGGACAAAAATGACCTGAGTACGCAGAAGGTAAAATAGACGTTTTAATTGAAAGGCCTTTTCTTGGCTACTTTGGGAAAAAAATGCGATTTTGACATTTTTTGTGCGAAAAGTTTATTGATTTCAGCAAAACTAATATAATATAACTCTTTCTAATACTTCAAATTATGAAAATAAAATCATAGTATGATAGTAATATACTTTTCTAGATTTAATTGAAATATAATTGAGATATATTAATCATAAGGCACTTATTAAAAAAAGAAAAACGCTATTCGTATGGGTCCGTTTCACTTGCCCATAAATGTACAAGGAAAAGGCATGCTTGTTTATTTCCTATGTATTATGAATGCAAAACAGATGAGGTGGAAAAGAACAGTATGAATTTACATAAGGTAAACTATCCTTTTTAATTGTTTGTAAACTGTAAACCATTCATATTTGTCTGCATGAAATTTCCTGGTTGAAAAGACTTTCGTGGACACAGTAGTTAAGCGTGGATTGCTCAGTTTGGACAAATAAATGAGGAATTTGTGTCAGTGTGTTTGTGTTAAATTTGTGGATCTGTAAAGCCTTACAATCAATACACAATAATGTCCCAATAAAAATAATGATTTGACTGTGTACCTCCGTATTAAGAATAATAAAGATGAATTGGACAATACTGATACGATTTAACAAAAGGTAAAATGACTTATTTTACTTGAGAATCCATAACGCAAACCCTTCTTCAGATCGGGGCTTTCCAAACCTGAGTAACAGAGAATTTCAAAATGGAATTCAAATTAAGCATTGTTCTGTGAAAAGGGGGCTTAATGCATTCAAATTAATTCAGGGACAATATTTTCTGCTTTTGAGGAATTTTTGTTTAAAGGAAATTTCTTCTAAACAAAAATCAAATCTTAGCTGAAATTGTCGTCCCAGGTTAGCCTGTGAGGACAGCACAGGCTTATATGGGACGACACTTTATGCACATGCATTAAGCCCAATTTTCCCAGAACAAGGCTCGAGTTCTTAAGTCGAAATTTATTTTTAAAAAAATGCAATAATGTATGTACAATAAAGAATGTATGAAGAGAACCTATTCATGTATTAGGACTTGTTCACAGATTAGTAGAATGGCAATTTTTTACTAATTATAATATTCAGCAATAAATATTAAGATTGTATTAAAACTAAGGAATACACCTGACTAAGAAACGAAAAAATGAATAAAATAAAGCATTACAAACACTAGGTCAAAGGTCAAGGTCACAGTGACAAAAACATATTTTTCATATTGGTTTCCTCCACATTACAGCAACTGCTCAGCACAGAAGATGACTGTCTGATGAAAAGGCTCAGCCGTATCACAGTCCAGTGATGAGGGGGGATGATGCGGTCGTTCCATGTCTTAAGATCACATCATGAAAGACATTTTAGCTGACACTTGGAAGGGAGAGAACTGAAGATCTGCAACAGCAGTGAGTTGTTTACCTAAAGTTACTGTTTAATTAATTTAGCTGACATTAACAAGGGAGAGAACTTTTGATCTGCACCAACAATGAGTTGTTGCCCTTGTTGTTATTAAGTTTATGAAGCTGACACTAACAAGGGATATAACTGTAGATCTGCACAAGCAGTGAGTTGTTGCCCTTGTTGCTATTAAGTTTATGAAGCTGACACTAACAAGGGATATAACTGTAGATCTGCACAAGCAGTGAGTTGTTGCCTTTTAGTTGCCTTCTAATTATGTCTGCCACTGTTTGTTGATTTACATTTAAATGTTTGTCTATTGAAACATGTATCTAAAATAAAACACCTTTGGGGCATTTTAAAAGCTAAGTGATTAATTGAATAAGTACCATAAGAAAACATTACATTTTCCATAATATTTGTGTTGTTATGCAGGACAGAACTGGCAAACACAAATAAATGAGTCGTGCTGTGGGAAATTGGGGCTTAATGCATGTTCTCGAATTGTTATTCCATATTCGTCTGCGCAGTGCTCAGACTAATAGGGACAACACTTTCCTCTACAAAGGTATTTTTCGTTGAAAGGAATTGCCCTTTTTATAAAAATCCAGTCTAGTTAGGGAAAGTGTCCTACCTGATTAGCTTATGTGGACTTGATATGCTTATCTGAGACGACAACAATTAATATTAATGAGCTGCATATTGGTTTACGAAATAACATCTCTTCAAGTTGAGAAAAAAACGTTATTATAAATTTACAGTTTAATATAACATTGACCAACACTTTTAATGATTTAATACGAAATGGTTTGATTGAATAAATTGTCATGCTTTGTATGCTCCCCCAACATTTATTTTGGGGGGGGGGGAGCACATAGTCGCCGCTTCATCCGTCCGTCCGTCTGTCCGTCCGTGCACAATTTTTGTCCGGTCTATTTCTCAGCAACTATTGACCGGAATTCAATGAAACTTTATGGGAAGCTTCGCTACCAAGAGCAGTTGTGCATATTATCAGCGGGTTCTGGTCAGATAATTTTTCACAGAGTTATGGCCCTTTGAAATTTTGCATTAACTGTACATATAGTGCAATTCTTGTCCGGGCTAATTCTCAGCAACTAAAATCTGGAATTCAATGAAACTTTATGGGAATCTTTACTACCAAGAGGAGATGTGCATATTATCAGCCGGTTCTTGTCGGAAGATTTTTCACAGAGTTATGGCCCTTTGAAATTTTTTATAAACTGTATATATAGTGCAATTCATGTCCGGGCTATTTCTCCCCAACTACTGACTCAGGAATTCAATGAAGCTTTATGGGAAGCTTAACTACCTTGAGGAGATGCCCATGTTATTTGTGGGTTCTGGTAAGATGATTTATTAAGAGATTTATGGCCCTTTTAAATTTTTAAGTTGCTAAACAATCCATCGTATTATTTTGTCCAAAGTTATGCCCCTCAAGACGTTTCCTTTTATCTGAATATACCAAAAAACCTTTGGTGAGCATCACCCGTCTCCGACGGTTTCTTGTTTGGACAAGGAACCAATGAAATGCCTGATTAAAAATTGATGAGAATGAAATGTATCAGTTGAAAACCTTCACATCCAATCCAATTAAGAGGCATAGTTTGTTATAGAGTGTTATATGAACCTTTTTGTTAGCTTGTCTTTTTTTTCAAATGATGAGCTAATGTCAATCACCTTGGCGTCGGTGTCGGCGTCCTGTTAAGTTTTGTGTTTAGGTCCACTTTTCTCATCAAGTATCAAAGCTATTGCATTCAAACTTGGTACACTTACTATCATGTGGGGACTGGGCAGGCAAAGTAATATAACACTGGCGTACATTTTGACAGAATTATGTGCCCTTTTTATACTTAGAAAATTGAAAATTTGGTTAAGTTTTGTGTTAAGGTCCATTTTATTCCTTAAGTATCATAGCTATTGCATTCAAACTTGGTACACTTACTTACTTTCATGAAGGGACTGGGCAGGCAAAGGTAGATATCTCTGGCGTGCATTTTGCCAGGATTATGTGCCCCTTTTATACTTAGAAAATTGATAATTTGGTTAAGTTTTGTGTTTAGGTCCACTTTATTCCTATAGAATCAAAGCTATTGCTTTCATACTTGCGACACTTACTAACTATCATAAGGGGACTGTGCAGGCAAAGTTATGTAACTCTGACAGGCATTTTGACAGAATTATGCCCCTTTATACTCAGCAAATTGAAAATTTCGTTAAGAATTGTGTTTTGGTCCACTTTATTCCTAAAGTATCATAGCTATCGCTTTTAGACTTGGAACACTCGCAAACTATCATAAGGTGACTGTACAGGACAAGCTGCATAACTCTTGTTGTCATTTTGACGGAATTATGGTACTTTTTTGACTTAGTAACTTTAAATATATGGTTAAATTTTGTGTTTACATCCACTTTACTTGTAAAGTATCAAGGCTATTGCTTTCAAACTTCAAATACATTCATACTATCATGAGGGTCAACTCTCAAAGTCAAATAATTAAATTTTGCTAAAATTGCCATGACTTCGTTATTTGTGATCAGATTTGATTGATACTTTTACAAAACAACTCTTACCTGACATACTACAATAGACTCCACCCAAACCATCCCCCATGCCCGCCCCCCCCCCCCCCACAATCCCCCCCCCCCCCCAAAAAAAAAGGTAATGTTTATTTTTATTTTATTTTTTATTTTTTGAAAGATCATCTTTTAAATGACCACACCCTCAAACTATACCCCCGACCCCCCCATTTTTATTTCATATTTTTGGAAGATAATGTAATGAATGACCACACTCCCAGACTATACACCGCTCTCCTCCCAACCCCTCCAATTTGTTGATTGGAGTATTGAGATAGGTCCCTTCTCCTTTAAAAAGAAAAATAGATGAGCGGTCTGCACCCGCAAGGCGGTGCTCTTAACTGTTTCATATCACCCATGGTGCTGTTGTTTTCAGGTGAGCATGAGCATTGTTATCGAGTTGACATGGCAATGGCAACAGTCGGACCCCAGGAGCCTCAGTCCAGGACAACCCTTCCCCTCCCCCCGACCCATAGGTCCTCCTTTTTGATCTCCTGCCCCATAGCTTCGTTGAACAATACCGGTCTGCTGGAATATCTGAGCATGTTGAGTTTTCACAAGCTGTTCTCAACAACTGTCATCTCCGTGTTGATCGATCTGCACTCGAGCCTGAGTAGTTTGTTAAGCTCCAGTGCCGAAGAATAAAAAGTTGGATAACTTGTACCATGCTTTGTGGGACTAACAGAGCAACAGCGAATTATGGGAGAAAATCAAGAAACAGTTGAAGAAGAGTTAAAATTCGAAGCATAAGCTATCCACGGGGGCTACTTCTGATTTCAATAGTTGTAGCATAATGGACCATCCTGATTTGTCCTCTAATGCGTCCAAAATGTTCAAAGTGAAAGTGCTTTTTACGCAGTTGCTGACAAAAAAAACTTTGTTATGAACACTCATAGCATGATTAATACATCGGGTGTGGTTCAGGCGTAAATTCTGAACATCATCGTTTACAAGGTGCTTAAGGTGCACCCATCAGGGTTTGTTACGATCACTTCACACTCCAAGACAAAACGGCCTCGCATTGAATAGACACTAGATAAAGCGTTGAAAAATGACAGCAGTTTTGTTGTGTGGTCCAGTATGCCCTTTGACTTTCAACCCGACATTAGGTAGAACTCTAACTAGGCCCTCAGCAATATCAGCGAGGCCAGCACTTTGTCTCACCTTCTTGAGCCTCAGGTGAGACCTAACAGTTTTATTTATTTTGAAAATTGGGGCTGATTATTCAGTCCCATTCCTAATCTCAAAACGTCTATATTTTAACATAATTACTTGCTAAAGTTCCCAATTGGCGGTTTGCCATGACAAAGGACACTTTTCACAGAGCTAGCCCCTAGTTCTAGCACATGTCTAAGTCTTTTAGAAGAATAACTGGCTTCATAGTTATTTCACTAAGTTTTATTACTATTTTGAAGTTAAAGATGTTATAAAAAAATTATTTATTTTTTTCAAAAAACTGTTAAACCATTTAATTTTCGTCAGTTCGAAATTGTGTGTTGAAGAAAAATGACTATTCATCAGCACTTCAATTTAATAATTTATGATTAAAAATATAAAGAAAATTGTTTCAGTCCATACCCGATTTGTTGGTAGTACATTTCCGCGATGAATTGCGGTGGGAAAAATGGGAAAACCCTTGAGAGTATAACTTGCAGGAGGTAGACCATGTTTAGCACATATAAATTTACTAGTCTTTTATTTCTTTTCTTTCGAAGAAATGGGGGCATATAGTGATCGGACTGTCCGTCTGTCTGTCTTTCCGTCACACTGTGGGTTTAGGTTTCGAAAAATGCTCATTATTTCTATGTCCCTTGAGATATAACCTTCATATTTGGTATGCATGTGTATATGGACAAGGCCTTTCCATACGCACACAAATTTTTACCCCTGTGACCTTGACCTTGAACTTAGGGTCCGCGTTTAGGTTTCGAAATCTGCGTTAAGGTTTCGAAAAATGCTCATAACTTCTATGTCCCTTGAGATATAACCTTCATATTTGGTATGCATGTGTATATGGACAAGGCCTTTCCAAACGAACACAAATTTTGACCCCTATGACCTTGACCTTGAACTTAGGGTCCGCTTAGGTTTCGAAATCTGCGTTTAGGTTTCGAATGATGTTCATAACTGCAATGTCCCTTGAGATATAACCTTCATATTTGGTATCACTGTGTATATAGACAAGGCCTTTTCATACGTGCACAATTGTTAACCCCTGTAACCTTGACCTCCAACTTCGGGTCTGTGTTTAGGTTTCAAATCTGCGTTTAGGTTTTGAAAAATGCTCATAACTTTTTGTTTGAATTCCACCTTAAATCTAGTGATAGGCGTCTTGCTTCCCAATTATCGGTGCAATTGTAGATGATGGCGTGCATTTTACACTAGTTTTATTGGCACAGGAAACGCTTACTGGTATTAATTGGTGTCTTCTAGAGCATAACTGTTTTGGTGTTATGAATGACAATCAATTTAAACAAGGTCTTTTCATGTTGCATTGTAACAAGAATAAAAAATAAAAAATACTTGTCGATTATTTAATTGGCACTTGGTAAAACTTACAAAAAGAAGACTTTCTATGTCCCCTTTCAAAGAAAAGGGGGCATATAGTGATCAGACTGTCCGTCTGTCTGTCCGTATGTCTGTCTGTCTGTCACATTTTGCGTTTAGGTTTCGAAAAAAGCTCATAACTTCTATGTCCCTTGAGATATAACCTACATATTTGGTATGCATGTGTATATGGACAAGGCCTTTCCATACGCACAAAAAATTTTACCCCTGTGACCTTGACCTTGAACTTAGGGTCTGCGTTTAGCTTACGAAATATGCCTTTAGGTTCCAAAAAATGCTTATAACTTCTATGTCCCTTGACATATAACCTTCATATTTTATTGTGCATGTGTATA
This sequence comes from Dreissena polymorpha, assembly GCF_020536995.1. Classification (NCBI taxonomy): domain Eukaryota; kingdom Metazoa; phylum Mollusca; class Bivalvia; order Myida; family Dreissenidae; genus Dreissena; species Dreissena polymorpha. The sequence continues at coordinate 177,871,826 of NC_068355.1, read as the reverse complement.
TGGACAAGGCCTTCCATACACACAACATTTTTTACCCCTGTGACCTTGACCTTGAACTTAGGGTTCGCGTTTAGGTTTCGAAATCTGCATCAAGGTTTTGAAAAATGCTCATTACTTCTATGTTCCTTGAGATATAACCTTTATATTTGGTATGCATGTGTATATTGACAAGGCCTTTCCATTCGCAGAAAATAATTTACCCCTTTGACCTTAACCTTGAACTTAGGGTCCGCGTTTAGGTTTGGAAATCTGCGTTTAGGTTTCGAAAAATGCTCATAACTTCGATGTCCCTTGAGATATACCTTCATATTTGGTATGCATGTGTATATAGAAAAGGCCTTTCCATACGCACACAAATTTTTACCCCTGTGACCTTGACCTTGAACTTAGGGTCCGCGTTTAGGTTTCGAAATCTGCGTTAAGGTTTCGAAAAATGCGTCCCTTGAGATATAACCTTCATATTTGGTATGCATGTGTCTATGTTCAAGGCCTATCCATACGCACACAAATTTTGACCCCTGTGACCTTGACCTTGAACTCAGGGTCCGCGTTTAGGTTCAAAATCTGCGTTTAGGTTTTGAAAAAAGCTCATAACTTCTATCAAGCGTTTATAGGGGGCATAAGTCTTCCTATTGTGACAGCTCTTGTTATCAGGTGAATGTGTTTTTTTTGTTATAGGTCCCCGTAGTAACTGGCCCTTATTACTGCATGCAATTAACAAGTTCATTGTTATGAATTAAGCTGATTGGTGGGACTGACTGGTTACATACCATTTTTCTAATATTATTATATATCCTTTAATGGAATATAATTACATCTTTTTTTTTATTCTGGCAATTTATGACAGAAAGTTTAACTGCATGTACATGTATATCAGACAATAATGTCAATAAATTAATCAAATTTGAATTGATACACAAACATTAGATAATAGTAAATGTGGGTAAGCGCAAACAATCAAACACACATTAATACGTTTTTAATTGCTTTGTAATAATAATGCAGAATCTATATCAGTCAGTTGTCGATCATAAAGCGTTCTTGTCTTTGATCCAGATCCGCCGCTTCCCTGCAACACCTGAAAAACACACAACGGATAATGCAGTTGTTAACAATTAGCGCTAATCATTACTATTGTACCTTAGTGAAGTCAATGCTTTTGATACAGCTTTTGGATTGTAATTGGATTTGATTATTATTTAAATCAGAGCCCAGATGTTTGCCAGAAACAATGGTGCTGTATTGCTTTAATATCCTAATGCACACAATTTCAACACTAGAAGTGAAACTTTAAATCTAAGGTGTGTCCTACAAAAAGATGCCATATAATATAGACACACTGTATAACTGCATGTTATATCTATTCAATATCACTTACATTGCATAGTTTTAACCAGAATAGGCTGATAATAGGCAATAATAACTATTAATATTATAAAAGTCCCCTTTAGCAAGAAAGAATGTGGTACACTGAATTAACCATAGACGTCCATCTGTATTACTGTATCTGTTTCTAATCCATAGCCAAACGTGTGTGATCCAATACTCATACACTTACAGTATTCAACTCACATCTATTTGTTTCTGAAGATATGCTTTACAGTTGTATAGTCCCACATTTAAAGTTGAAAAAAGTCTCACATTTAACGTTGTATAGTTTCACATTTTAAGTTGTATGGTTTCACCTGTAAAGGTGTACAGTGTAACATTTTAATGTGTATAGTCACACATTTAAAGTTGTAAAGTCTCAAATGTAAAGTTGTATATGTTCACCTTTAAAGGTGTACAGTGTTATATTTTAATTTGTATAGTCACACATTTAAAGTTGTATAGTCTCAATTGTAAAGTTGTATATGTTCACTTTTAAAGGTGTACAGTCTCACATTTTAAGTTGTGTAGTGTCACATTTAAAGTTGTATTGCTCATACTCATATTAAAGGGGTCATCCAACAGATTTTGGCATGTATTGAATGAAGCATGTCATTAAATGCTTTATGTTGATAAATTTAAACATTTGACCCAAATATCTCCAGAAAAAACACACAAGAATACAACTTTAAAAAAAGGAAAACATGTCCCCATATATATGACCTTTGACCTTGAAGGATGACCTTGACCTTTCACCACTCAAAATGTGCAGCTCAATGAGATACACATGCATGTCAATTATCAAGTTGCTAAGCTTCAATATTGCAAAAGTGACATTAAATGAGCGATTTTGACCAATATAGATTTGACCTTTGACCTTGAAGGATGACCTTGACCTTGATCTTTTACAACTCAAAATGTGCAGCTCCATTTGATACACATGCAGGCCAAATATGAAGTTGCTATCTTTAATATTGCAAAAGTTATGGCAAATGTTAAAGTTGGAGCAAACCAACAGACCAACAGACAGGGCAAAGACAATATGTCCTCCACTATAGTGGTGGGGCAAAACAAAAATAACCCTCAACAGGGCTCGAACAACTGACCCCTGGAGTCCTGGAGTTAAAAGTCTCCCGCCTAGACCACTCGACCATCCATGTTCATGCTTAGAGCGGATGTATTTTTACCTATATAAGCAATCCTCTTAGTTTCCCAAAATATAACTACAACAACTGTTACAGAACTTTCCAAATTATTCAACCGTTTCACGTCGCACGACGCTTTATAATTTGTCTTCAAATTGTCAAAAGATGCATATAATGGAAATTTAAAAGCATTGTTAATTGTCAGTATTACTATTTCCTCAAAAATATCATAAAAAACGAAAATTTGTGAATCTGAAACAACTTTTTTTAATGATGTCAATGTACCAATCTGTTGGACGGCCCCTTTAAAAGTTATGCAGTCTCACATTTGAAGTTGTTTTATCTCACATGTTAAGTTTTTCTTTTCAGCAAACAGTATTAGCCAACAAGACAAATATCGTTGAAGTAAATGTTGATGGCAATTCGCACCCCCTTCTTTAACAAATACTACAACTCGCTCTAGAAATTAAGTAGCAAGACGTCTTGCATCAGCCTAGCACGCCACATCTTCTCCAATGTTGGCTACAGCAACACTTCAAACAGCAGTGCCTTGATGAGTCCGACTTTTGTCCCATTCAATGCTGGACATAGACAACTTGTTCCAGACGAGTTGCTGAAGTGAAAAAGATTTGTCATTATACAGCAGATAGAGCAGGCATTAAGTGACTTTCTGTAATTGTGACTGACCTCGATATGTTGCTCTGAAATAATGTGAACCTGACGCCTGAGGAGCAGTCTGTGATTGACGCCATTTAGCAGCAGCTGTTTACTGACATACCCAATTTTGGGTTTGTTGACTTTGGCATCTGGACTTGCACCATCTCTGTCTGTATCCCATTCAAAGCAGCAGCAACATTTACAACAACAACAGGTAGTAGTTCCGCCTCGCTCTTGGAAAATAGGGCTTAATGCATGAGGATAGTGTTGTCCCAGAAAATCATGTAAAGTTTGCTCAGGCAAATCAGAGGCAACCCTTTCTGAACAAACCTTTAACAAAATATTCCATAAAAGCAGAAATATCATAACTGAAAAGATGTACAGACTGCACAGGCATATCTGGGACAACACTAGCCACATGTATTATGCTCTGTTTTTACATTTTGCGTAAATTGGTATATAACTGTGTTTACCTGTAATGGAAAATGTCTACACCGAACAGCCTTTTAACTGATATCGTATGAAGTAAGCAGTATGTAAAATGTTTTTACTTTTTGTTCTATATCATTCTAGGTTAAGGATTAAGGTGGCATAGCTTTGGCGTGGTATTAAACAATCATGTTGTATTAGTCATTGATACATAGGTCGCTTTATATATTGCATTATATTATCTGATCGTCCATGCGATATTTTAAGTTTCTCTAAATTTTCACCACATTTTTTGTTTCTATATTTTCAGACACCTGCAGTCTTGGAATATGTTTGGTATCAAAATTTTTTAACAAACATTCATTTTTATTCTGTTTAACTGTCTGAAAACTTAGATTAATTAAGGTAGTATAGATTCAATATCACTTACAGCAAATAGTTTTAAGCAGAATATGCAATATTAACACGTAAAATTATGAAGGCCCTGTTAGCAAGATAGAGTATCGTATACTAAATTAACCATAGACGTCCATCTGTATTTCTGCATTTCTGTCTAATCCATAGAAAACAACGTGTGTTAACAAGTACTCATACACTGACAGTATTAAACTCATATCTATTGATTCTTATGATATGCCATACAGTTGATAATCTTACATTTAAAGTTAGAAAATGTTTTACATTTAAAGTTGTAGAGTTTCACATTTAAAGTTGCTTGACTCATGTTAAACATGGTATACTCTAACATAGTGTCACATTAAAAATTAGATTGTCTCAAATTAAAAATTGTACAGTGTCACATTAAAAATTGTATAGTATCAAACGTAAATTTTTCCTTCTTTGCAAATATTATTAGCCAACAAGATGAACATTAATGATTTTTAGAGGTGCATATCTTCATGAAGCATATATACTTTAAAAATTTTCTTAACAAAAGAAACGTACGATAGGGAGATTTTAGGTCAAATTTGGGAAAATATTTACTTTTTTCAATTAGGAATGGGTCCCTTTAAGGCTCTACATTTGAATGAAAAAAAACTACAGTATACTTTTTGAGATTGGAAATCTGCCCCAAAAGTGAGCAAAAAATTCAGTGGTATCAATCCCAACTTACATTTTAAAGGGAGCACTGCTGAAAAAATATAATATGCCCTCAGGGCATAGATATACCACCTTATAGTCATTTTTGTAAATCGGAAATTCCAAAACCAAACAGTGCAAATAAAGCAGAGAGGAAAATGACAAAAAAAAATACTACACATCTGTGTTATATTTATATAAAGTTTGTTAAAATTTTAAATAATGCCATCCCAGCATCGATTTTACTTAGCAACAATTTAATGCTGTGAATCGACAAATTGTTTCAGACGAGTCGCTTAAACAGAAATTATCTGATCCAACAGATAGAGCAGGCGTTGCGTGACTTGTTCCTTATGCGACTGACCTCGATAAGTTGCTCTCGAATAATGTGAACCTTATGCCAGTATGCGATTGGCACCATTTAACAGCAGTTGTTGTTGAGAATTCCCGGGTTTGAGGAGACATCTTTGGCGTTGGGACTCGCTCCATCTCTGTCTATGGCCCCGTCAAAGCAGCAGCAGCAGCAGCAATAAGAACAACAAGTAGTATCTGAGCGGTGCTCTGGGATACGGGGCTTCATGTATGTGCTTAAAGTGTCATCCCAGAATAGCCTGTGCAGACTGCACATACATCAAGCCCTATTAAAGTGTCATCCCAGAATATCCTGTGCAGACTGCACATACATTAAGTCCTATTAAAGTGTCATCCCAGATTAGCCTGTGCAGACTGCACATACATCAAGTCCTATTAAAGTGTCATCCCAGAATATCCTGTGCAGATTGCACATACATTAAGCCCTATTAAAGTGTCATCCCAGAATATCCTGTGCAGATTGCACATACATCAAGTCCTATTAAAGTGTCATCCCAGAATATCCTGTGCAGATTGCACATACATCAAGTCCTATTAAAGTGTCATCCCATATTAGCCTGTGTAGACTGCACATACATTAAGTCCTATTTAAGTGTTATCCCAGATTAGCCTGTGCAGACTGCACATACATTAAGTCCTATTTAAGTGTCATCCCAGATTAGCCTGTGCAGACTGCACATACATCAAGACCTATTTTCCAAGAATGAGGCTCATATAGTTCACTTAACGTCAGTCCTTTTTCTGCCTGATTGAAGAAAAGCTCCTAACATCAAATGTGAATTATTCGTTTTTAAATTGATCAAACTTGGAAAATAAATAATAAATAAAAGTTGATCTGATATCAGTTTTAGTCATAGAAGGTCAGAACATAGTTTTGTCTATTTTTGGGCCAAAATTCAAACCCTGAACCAAAAGTTTCTCCTTGCATAATTAAAATATCTGCTTAAATCGAATTGTTGAATTCTCTTTAATTTGAGTAAAAAAATATTTAAATGCATTCAGCACATTTAAATATTATTTTCTTCATTTATTTAATTTAATTCCTGCATTTTGTTTTAAGAGCCTGTTCCTCCTGGTCCAGGACCTTTGGACAAATGTTCAAATAGTACTACCCACAGGATGAAGCCACTCTGAATCCGGGGCTCCATACTTTCTTGGCCAGGGGCCAAGACTACCTCGTCAATAAGGTATGTTGGTAATGTAATTTACCATGTATAATGTGTAGTGTTTTACTCCAAATGTCAATGAAAATAGTTTGTGTGTGTTTAATATTAATAAAACTATATTCTTACTGCTAACTAAAACAAATCATTTATGTAATTGTAAACTATATATAATAGCTGCCATTTGTATTGCCTTGAAAGGGCTTGGTGGGAGTGGGAGCATACAAATTTGTCCTTGTCTGTAATTCTCCCTGTCCTTCCTTTCATCCTTATTTAAGTCCCAAAGGGACATATAATGTATGTATCAAGTGTTTAGTTTATATCTCATTTGTATGAAGATCCATCAAACATACTTTATTTCTTAAATATTGTTTTAATCAAACAACATTGATTGACTTCTAATATAACTGATGCCATTATTGAGAATATTCAAAAGCAATAAATAAAAGGAAAATTTGTTTGCTTTTGGGGTAAGACAGTCAGTTATTGTTTTCCGTGGTCCTGGAATGAGGAAGTTTACATGTTTCCACAGGTGCTCGTAAACATATCTATTTTCTTACTTTGCTGAGAAAAAGAATTCACGGTATTACCCCAAAAGCTAACAAATTTCCCATTTAAGTTAAATTTACAAGGACTATTAACCCATTTATGCCTAGTGTCTTGAAAAAAGGCCTTGGTGCAGTGTAGACCTGATAAATAGAATAAGTACAAAAAAAATAAATGTTTAACCAGATGGTTTTCCTCCTTTTTGTTATGCAACAAAAAATTGGCTTATAGATAAATAAGCTGTGATGTGGAAAAATGGGGCCTAATGCATGTGCTTAAATTGTTGTCACAGATAAGCCTGTGCAGTTCACACAGGCTAATCATGGACAACACTTTCCTCTTAAAGGTATTTTTCATTGAACAAATAATCCTCTTTATGAAAACCCAGTCTAGTCAGAAAGTACCCTCCCTTATTAGCTTATGTGAATTTCACATGCTAATCTGGATCGACATTTTCTAACATTAGTGATCCGCATATTGGCTTATGAAAATACATCTCTGAAAATGGAGTAAAGACAATAGATATAAATGTACAGATAAATATAGCATTAGCCAACACTTTTCTTGTTTTAATACAAAATGACTTAATTGTATTTATTTTCATGCTATTAAGAACAAGGAACCAATAAAATGCAAGATTAGAAATTCATGTTGTTGAAAACCTTCAAAACCTGTCAAGAGGCATAGTTTGTTATAGATTATAATATAATTTGTTACAAGTTCCTATCACCCACTGTGTTGTTGTTGTTTTCAGCAGAGCACCAGCATTGATATCGAGTTGGCCCAGCAACCGCACAAGTCCCGCCTGCAGGAGCCCCAGTCCAGAACGACCCCTCCCCAGACTTCTAACTCCTCCCCCTTGACCTCCTGACTCAAAAAGTCAGCATCATTGAACAACTCCGTTCTGCAGTAAATTCTGAGCATGATTCTGTTCTGAACAAACGCAATGCCCACGTCAAGTTGTCAACACATAAGCCTGGGTAGTTTTGTTAAGCTAAAGTTCTGCGTGGGCCTGAGAGGGACGAGTTTTACAGACACGAAAAGTTATAGCAGTAGTTATGGTAAAGCTAACAGTCAGTTGTTGCTGTTGGACATCACAACGAATATCATGAAGAATAAAAAGTTCAATAACTTGTTCCAATCTTTATGGGACAAACAGAAATTGAACGGGAGAAAATCAAGGAACAATAAAAGCGTAAGCTTTCCTAGGGGGATACTTCTGCTGTTGATAGTTTGGACAACAGTAGGGTTACAGACTGCCCAAGATTGTCCTCTCAGCGGCCAAAATATCATAATAGACTTTTGGCAATGTTACTGACAAAGAAAGGCAGTAATGACTTGGTTGTGAATACCCAGAGCACGATACATCCATGCTGACACAGAAAGGCAGTAATGACTTGGTTGTGAAAACCCAGAGCACGCTACATCCATGGTGACATAGAAAGGCAGTAATGACTTTGTTGTGAACACATCGAGCACGATACATCCATGCTGACAAAGAAAGGCAGTAATGACTTGGTTGTGCATACCCAAAGCACGATACATCCATGCTGACAAAAAAAGGCAGTGATGACTTGGTTGTGAACACTCAGAGCACGATACATCCATGCTGACATAAAAAGGCAGTGATGACTTGGTTGTGAACACCCAGAGCACGATACATCCATGCTGACATAAAAAGGCAGTGATGACTTGGTTGTGAACACCCAGAGCACGATACATTCATGGGGTGTGCATCAGATGGAATTTTGCCTATTATTGTTAACAAGTTGCTAACAGTGAACACGTCTGGTTATGTTATGAGCACTACCCACTCAGAGCCCAAAGGTCCTCGCATTGAATCGATGCAAAAGAAGACTTTGAAAAATGACAGCAGTTGTGTTGTGTGGTCCAGTAATCCTTTCAGCTCTCAACCTGAAGTTTATCAAAACTCAAACTCAGCCCTTTGCAATATCACACCTTGCAACACAGTGTACTTTACCATGAATGTTTTGCGGTTTAAAACACCAAAATTTCAATTAAAAGTTTGTGCTCGTAACATATTGATACATTGCTATTCTGAGTTCTAATTACGATATCCTTAATATCAATAATAGATGAAATGTTTGGCATTAACAAAACAGGTGTGTAAAGTAATTTGTTACAGTGCATATTCATTTGTCACTAAAAAAATTAGGGTTAAGTTTGCTTGTCATTTCCTTTTTAGCAAACATTATTAGACAACAAAACAAACGTCGTTTAAGTGAAAGTCCAAGACAATTCTGACCCAGTTTGGGCATAAATACAACAACTAATTAAAGAAATTCAGTTTGTCTTGCGTCAGCCTACACGTAGCAAGCCTCTTATAGACATCTCCCAAGTTGGCTACATCAAAGCTTCAAACAGTGGAGCTGGGCATCGACACATTGTTCCGAACGAGTCACTCGAACTGAAACGATATGCTCCAACAGAGAGCAGGCTCTGCGTGACTCGTCTGTTAATGTGACTGACCTCGATATGTTGCTTTCCAATAATATGCACCTTACTCCAGATTAGCTGTCTGCGATTGACGCAATTCAACAACAGTTGTTGTCAGGAATTTCCGGCTTAGGGATGGCGATTTGGCGTCAGGGCTTCATCTCTGTCTTTGGCCTGGTCGCAGCAAAAGCAGCAACAAGAACAACAATTAGTATAAGAGACGTGATCTGGGATATGGGGCTTCATGTATGTGCTTAAAGTGTCATCCCATATTAGCCTGTGCAGACTGCACATACATTAAGTCCTATTTAAGTGTCATCCCATATTAGCCTGTGCAGATTGCACATACATCAAGTCCTATTAAAGTGTCATCCCAGATTAGCCTGTGCAGACTGCACATACATCAAGTCCTATTAAAGTATCATCCCAGATTAGCCTGTGCAGACTGCACATACATAAAGTCCTATTAAAGTGTCATCCCATATAAGCATGTGCAGACTGCACATACATCAAGTCCTATTAAAGTGTCATCCCATATTAGCCTGTGCAGACTGCACATACATTAAGTCCTATTAAAGTGTCATCTCAGATAAGCCTGTGCAGACTGCACATACATTATGTCCTATTAAAGTGTCATCCCATATTAGCCTGTGCAGACTGCACATACATTAAGTCCTATTAAAGTGTCATCTCAGATTAGCCTGTGCAGACTGCACATACATTAAGTCCTATTAAAGTGTCATCCCAGATTAGCCTGTGCCTGTGCAGACTGCACATACATAAAGTCCTATTAAAGTGTCATCCTAGATAAGCCTGTGCAGACTGCACATACATTAAGTCATATTAAAGTGTCATCCCAGATAAGCCTGTGCAGACTGCACATAAGTCCTATTAAAGTGTCATCCCAGATTTAGCCTGTGCAGATTGCACATACATCAAGTCCTATTAAAGTGTCATCCCAGAATATCCTCTGCAGACTGCACATACATTAAGTCCTATTAAAGTGTCATCCCAGATTAGCCTGTGCAAACTGCACATACATTAAGCCCTATTTTCTCAGAATGAGGCTCATATACTACACTTAACATCAGTATTTTATGTGACTGAAAAGTTCCCAGCATCAAACGGGAATTATGTGCTAAATTGATCACACTTAGTAAATAAAATGCAAATAGCACTTGATCTGATATCAATTTTAATCATAGAAGATCATTGCATTAAGTTTTGTATATTTTCGACTGAAATTTAGTTTCTGAACCAAAAGTTTATCCTTGCAGAAAAATCTGATTTAAAAGAATTGTTAAATTACATTTAATTTTAGTAAAATAATTATGGAAAAGCCTTCAGCTCATTTCAAAATTATTTTCTTCATTTATTTTCAATATTTATTTAAATTACTGGATTTTGTTTTAAGAGCCTGTTCCTACAGGAACCCTTGCAATCATAGATCGGTACCTAGCTGAACAACAGGCTGTCTGGTCAGCTGGGCCCAGACGCCCAGTGACACTTCCTGGCCCAGGACCTTGGTGCAAATGCTCAACTAGTCCTTCCCGCAGGGTGGAGCCACATTGAACCTGGGGCTCCATACTTTCTTGGCCAGGGGCCAAGATAACCTCGTCAATAAGGTAGGTTGGTAATGTAATTAATCATTTATAATGTGCAGTGTTTCACTCCAAATTTCAATTTGAACAGTTTGGGTGTGTTTAATATTGATATAACTCTATCCTGGCTGCTAACTTAAACAAATCATTTATGTAAGTGTTAAATATTTATGATAGCCGCCATTTGTATTGCCTTGAAAGGGCTCAGTAATTCACCCCGTCCTTCCTTTCAACCTTCCTTATGTCCGTCCCACCTTTTAGTGTTGCACATAACTTAATAAATATTGGTTCCAGAGGGACACAAAATGTTTGTATCAAGTGTACAATATATAGAAGGCTATGTTTGTATCAAGTGTTTAGTTTATATCCCATTTGTATCAAGATCCTTCAAACTTAATTTATTTCTTAAATATTTTTTTACTCAAACAACATTGATTGACTTCTTATACAACTGATGCCATTTCAGAATGCATTGAATTATTTGGTTTACAGGGACACATTCCTGGTATGCCCTAAGGTTTTTCTATCTGTTCCAAGAGGTCTTATACTCACAAGTTCAAGCCCAGTGAGCGATGTTCACATTATCAAACTCTGCATCTTAATAGGTAAGTCACCTGGCCTTTGCAAAAGGGGCCACTGTGGCAAAGCATTCAGGAGACCCAGTTGTAAAAGCCTAAACCTTTTGATGCAATAAAGCTTTCACAAATACCCAATAGGTAAAACTCAATACAAACTGGGGTTTCTGCTCTTCAATTAATTGACCAGTTTATCTAATCTAATTTTAAGGGTTCAGCCACAAACTACTTATCTTATAAAGAAATTTGAAGAAAGTGCACAAGTTTCAAGTTAAACCCTCAAATTTGCATTTTAAATTTTACATCTAGAGTTATATTAAAACTCAAAACCACAACAACAACAACAGCAAACAATTTATCAACAGGTTCCAACATATCTGACTCTTTCACTCTTTACAAAATCATGTTCCATATCAACTGTAAGTGTGGTTCTTATTATAACATTGAATTACGAAGAGGGGTCAGTGATGTTTTAGTTTAGGGGGTATATAGGAGTGAACTTGTCTGTCGGTCGGTCTGACGGTCGATCCGTATTAAGTGTTCGCTCTCTAATTCAGGTTGTTTTCATCCGATCTTCACCAAACTTTGTCAGAAGTATCTAGATGGTGTCATGGTCAAGTTTGAATATGGGTCATGCAGGATCAAAACCTAGGGCATGGTATCACTTAGTGTGTTTTAAACATTCAGCATGATGTCTGCTCTCTTATTAAAGGGGCCTTTTCACAGATTTTGGCATTTTTTAACATATTCATTAAATGCTTTATATTGATAAATGTAAACATTGGATCGTAAAAGCTGCAGTAAAAAATCAAGAATAAAATTAAAAAAAGGAAAAGATCATTGCCCGGAGCAGGTTTCGAACTAGTGACCCCTGGAGTCCTGCCAGAGTCCTGAAGTAAAAACGCTCTAGCCTACTGAGCTATATCGCCGAATACACACCCTTGACGTATTTTATACGTTATATAAGCAATCTTCGTAGTTGCACAAAATTTAACGACAAAAACAGAACTCTCCAAATTATTCAATCGTTTCGCGTTGCAACGCTTTATAATTTTTAGGTTTTAAAATCGTTAAAAGATGCATATAATGGCTATATTAGAGCATGGTAAATTTTCAGTATTACTGTTTCCTCACAAATATCATAACTAAAACAAAAATTTGCGAATCTGAAACAACTTTTTTCAATTTTGTCAATTTACCAAAGCGTGAAAAGATCCCTTTAAAGTACTTTTCATCCAATCTTCACCAAACTTGGTCAGATGTTTTATTTAGATGATCTATAGGAAACAATTGAACATGGGCCATGCCGGACCAAAAACAAGGTCACAGAGTCACTTAGTGCGTTTTACATAATCAGTAGGTGCCCACTCTCAATTTTAAGTACTTATCATCCGCTCTTCACCGAACTTGGTCAAAAGTTTTTTTTATAGATGATCTCTAGGCCATTATCGAAAATGGGCCATGCCGGGCAAAAAACTAGGTCATGGGGTCACTAATTGCTTTTTACACATTAAGTTTGGTGCCGGCTCTCTATTTCAAGCACTTATCATCCGTTCTTCAACAAACTTGGTCAAAAGTTTAATCTAGATGATCTCTAGGCAATGTTCGAACATGGGCTATGCCTTGCCAAAAACTAGGTGGCGGGGTCACGGATGCGTTTTACACATAAGCATTTCAAGTTCTTTTCATCAGATCTTCATGAGGGGGTGTTTGCCACGTCTATGACAAAGATCTATTTTTTAAAGTTAATGGCTTTTTCAGAGAGTATTAAGTGTGTTGCCAGGGTTGAACCCGCATTTTGATACTTGACAATTTTTATGAAATGCTAATAAAGTCTTAAAAATTGTTGTCTTAATTAACACATGACCAACTTAATTGCAGAAACCCGGATAGCAAAGCGTTGGTTTGCTTTTGAAGCATTTGAACCAGCAACAGTCATCATTCGAGTTTCTGGCATGTCTATGGTGTGGATCCTTCAGTCTATGAACATCATAACAGCACATGAACAAGCAGCAATCATCATCTCAAGATTCTGGTATATCCAAGGTACAGGACCCTTAGTCTGTACAGATCTTGCAGAACAAACTTCGGGTGAGTGTTCTTGTCGTGTCGATGTTTTTTACATGCTCCCAAGTTCAGAGATGTGTGAGTGCATGTAGATGTACATTTGTCCGTTCATACGTACATCCAGCTGTTGAATTTGTATGTCAAGTCTAAACTCAAAAAGTATTGCTTCTTGTGTGATTAAACCAAAGATATTTGCTATTCTGTGAACTTGCCTACTTGTGTATTTTGGTTCTTTGTCTTTTAAATTAGTGGAATTTTGAGACAAAAAGAAAAATGTTGGTGCATGATGGCAAACCAGTTTAACTATTTATTATCTATCATTATTTTATAAATAGTCTCAGGACCATCATTGCCTCAATGGATTCAAATCAGATTAGTTGTAACATTCTGAAATACCAAGTGCGGCGCTTGTTCTTGATTTGTCATCGGTATAAAAATTAATAAAAACTGACATCTACAGTAACGAGTCTTTCTTTTTTCAGATGCAATTTGAGGAAGTCAAACAATCCAATCAGAAACACAGCCTGTTGCAGCAATTGTTAACATATTGACCCCAGTCAAACCTAAGAAGCTCAGAGTTACATACTGTTTTAGATGTGCAAGTCTTCACATACCTCCTGGTTTGTTCAACACTTACTCTGAATCTATGAATGTTATGACGGGTGAAAATGAATGACCTTGTTCAGATCGAAATGGCAGAATGACACATCACAACAATTCAAGTGGAAAGCCACAAAGTCATGTCAACAGCCACATGTTGTATGTTGCCAGCCAAGTTGTATTAAAAAACACAATAGCTTACGTTTTATATTATATGTGACCAACCAAGTTATATTCATACAAAAACAATAGTTTATGTTTTATGGGAATTGTTATGCTGTCAGTCTTTATGTTCAAACATTGTGTTCAATATAGCATGTTAAGTATTTTAAAAGCACGCATATTGCACGTATATGCAATCTCTTTGTCTATATTATGATATCACTACATATTGTGATCCTGATAATGGTAAACTAATGGGAAATACACTTTTATCAAAGACTTCAAGTGTGACAAAGCTTTCTAAATGAGGTTGGTAACTTAGACAACATTAAAAAAATATTGGAGTATTTTCATGTTATAAAACGTGTTTCAGTTTTCTGTTTTTTACCGGTATTATAGATAAGCTAGATAAAAGTAGTGTAAAGAAACTAACAATCTTTCTAAAAATAATACTTGTTAATTTGCTCATTCGGGTCGGTATTCAAACAAGAATCTTGTTTAGTAGCATTCGTGAAAATCTAAATAAATTATGTGCACACTTATGTAATGTACCTAAAAGTATTGATTCTGTATTTACTACCAGTGCTTTGTTGATTTCAATGGATATTGTTTGCGAAATAGTCGAGAATGGCTCTTGCATTTTTGGGGAAACTTTAAGGAAAACTGAAAAAAAAAAAAATGTTTTGAGTTTTATGAAAAATGGCAAAAGTTATAAATGTTAATTTGTGTTGTTAGATCATAGACTTAGATGCTCATAAGTGTTTAAATTTATTTTCGGACATAATAGTTTATTATGCTTTATATTTGTATATGCATATGAAGACGACCAAAATGTATCCTCTTTAATCACTGAGTATCTTAATCAATATCTCTTGATCACTGCATACACTAGAGAGGTATATTTTGACATTTATATACAGAGCAACTGTGAAACAATAGTATTTTAAATGTACATTATTTATTTATTGTTGCAATTTTTATAAGATTCACTCACTGTTTACATTAATTTGTACAAACCATAGTCATACAAATATTGATTGTGTGAATCCTCATATATGTATTAAACTGTTAAAAAAATGCACAGTAACAGATTCTGAAGAGAATACTGTACTCAATGTAATATAAACACCTTGTTATATCAACTGCTTTTGATTAAGAACAACTTCTTAAAATAAGTTTAATTTTGTTTTACATTATCAAAAGAAAATTTAGTACCTTGTTATTTGAAATCAGTCATTCACAAATTAAGGAAGAGTGTTGTCATATGCTAACAATTGTCAAAAAATGCAATTGTCTATATTGGTAAAGTAGAGAGCAATAGTATTTGCTTAAAAAAATAAAAACAAAGATGTCTGCTTTGTAAGTGTATGTGGAATTAACACTTATGTTTGTGCTTATATTAAACGTGAACGTATTGACGTATTGCTGAAAATAAAGTTTGACATTTTATTAGTTTTGTAACAATGTGTTTGACCTTTTATGTTAACATTCCCACAATTGATGACAGTGCAGTGCCTTCAATGGAGCCATTTTCTGTAAATCTCCCACTGTTTTGGCTTACTGAGCTTAATTTTGTCTATAATCGTGAGTACTTTTATTGTGGTTTCTTATGCTGTTGTTTTTGTCCACCATTTCTATACAAAATGTTGTTTGTAAATAATTAAACATGTTGATG
Source organism: Dreissena polymorpha (assembly GCF_020536995.1). Lineage (NCBI taxonomy): Eukaryota > Metazoa > Mollusca > Bivalvia > Myida > Dreissenidae > Dreissena > Dreissena polymorpha. The sequence goes on along the minus strand of NC_068355.1, from coordinate 177,855,929 downwards.
TTGGTAATAATGTAATTCCCAATCTAATATTGATGATGCACTCAATAAAGTACATAACCATTTATGTGGACTAGTATTGTTTAGTGATACTTTGTTGTTATTACTAATAAAATCTTCAAGGATTGGCTTTCCACTTACATATAGCTTTCCCCTATTGAACCTGGGGAGCACATTTTGTTTTATTGTAACTGTCCTCTCGCCCGTAAGTCCTGTATAACACTTTTGTCACTCTTCATTATTCTTCATAATTTCAAGAAATACATATCCCTTACAAATCATATTTCACATTCATTTCTACGAACATTGTTATAAAAAAATTGCTTGTGTGAATGATAATAAATGTATTGAACTGTTGAAACAGCATAACGAATTCTGAAGAGAAAAATATACTTAAGGCATTGGAAACAACTTTTAAATAAGGACAAGTAAGTAAAAAAATATTTTTTGTTATACATCATACGAAGAAAATTTAATACCTCGTTATTTGATACAAGTCAATTACATATTAAGGCAGAGTCTTTATTGGTCATACTAGAAACCAATATAATTGCTTATACAACGAAAGCAAATGTGTAGTAGTATAGTAGTGGGGGACATATTGTTTTTGCTCTGTCTGTTGGTCTGTTGGTCTGTTGGTTGGTTTGCGCCAACTTTAACATTTTGCAATAACTTTTGCTAAATTGAATATACCAACTTGATATTTGGCATGCATGTGTATCTCATGGAGCTGAACATTTTGAGTGGTGAAAGGTCTTGGTCAAGGTCATCCTTCAAGGTCAGAGGTCAAATATATGTGGCCAAAATCCCTCATTTTATGAATACTTTTGCAATATTGAAGATAGCAACTTGATATTTGGCATGCATGTGTATCTTATGGAGCTGTACATTTTGAGTGGTAAAAGGTCAAGGTCATCCTTCAAGGTCAGAGGTCAAATATATGTGGCCCAAATCGCTTATTTTATGAATACTTTTGCAATATTGAAGATAGCAACTTGATATTTGGTGCATGTGTAACTTATGGAGCTGCACATTTTGAGTGGTGAAAGGTCAATGTCAAGGTCATCCTTCAAGGTCAGAGGTCAAATATATGTGGCCCAAATCGCTTATTTTATGAATACTTTTGCAATATTGAAGATAGCAACTTGATATTTGGCATGCATGTGTATCTCATGGAGCTGCACATTTTAAGTAGTGAAAGGTCAAGGTCATCCTTCTAGGTCAAATATATGGGTCAAAATTGCTCATGTAATGTAACTTCTGCAATATTGAAGCTAGCAATTTTATATTTGACATGCATGTGTATCTCATGGAGCTGCACATTTTGAGTGGTGAAGGGTCAAGGTCATCCTTCAAGGTCAAACGTCATATAGGGGGACATTGTGTTTCACAAACACATCTTGTTTTTAATGTGTTTGTTAAGACAAAGCGCATTACACTAATGCTGTTGTTTTGTCCATTTCTAAAAATCATGCTGTATGTAAAGAATAAAACATGTTTATGTTTATGTTGGTAATATGTTTTTCCCGCTCTAATATTGATGTGACACTCTCGATAAAGGGCACAGCCATTAATATATAATAGTATTGTTGAGTGACTCTTTGTTGTTCTTACAAATACAATGTCCAAGGATTGTCTTTCCATTTATACACTTCCACATATATAGCTTTTACCTATTGAACCTGGGGAGATCATTTTGTTTTCTTTGTACTGCCCTTCCGTCCGTTAGGCCTCCATCACACTTTGGTCACTCTTGATTATCCTTCATAATTAAAAGAACTATGCCTTACACACTGAGAGCATATTTCACGTGGTGATTGGTCGTCCTCCAGATTACAATTGTTTAATTAGGATTCATCTGGTTGAGGTCACAGGGGTCACGTATGGCAACATTGTTATAATGACGGGATATGGTCGTTTGTCTTGTCTAAACGAGGTTGATGGTCACACTTAGAGTTCAAAATTAAGTCCAAACAGTTACTTCATCACTTATCATTTTAAATAACTTGCCAAACATATTTGACATGTGGAGACGATGTGTGTAAGATCATTGTCCGCAGCCAAAAGGCAAAGATCACATTTGAACGGCAAAAGTCAAATGAGCATTATTTAGTGTGTCCTGATTGCAACTTTCGATCATGATAATGATGATGTTGGTGATGATGATGATGATGATGATGATGTTAATTATCATCATCATCACCACCAAAACCATCACTTTCGCTACTATCTCCATCATCATCAGATGCACTTTCAATATTACCTCACAACTGTCGGCACAGAGCACTGAGATCCCGAACGATGTCCCGACGATGTCGGTCGCACTTCATCCTCTGTCAGTACGCCTTTATTAAGTATGAGCGCCTGGCTGGATGTTGGCATTACGTAGGAAACGGAACCGCATTTTAAAAGCCAAAACATTTTTTTATAAATAAAAGAAAGTCATATATTCATAATAATAGATTTCAATCTGGACATCGCTTCGTATATGGATAATAAGTCAATCAAAATAAATAAAATTATAAAGCATTTGTAAACATTTTCATTGATAATTTGGCTAGCAATACAATCTGCATTACTGACAGCGTTTAGTTCAAACCTATTTATTGTAGCTTGATTGCGTGAACAGCCTCAGATTTATCGTAACGCTCTCGAGTCCGTTTCCTGGTTTCATCAGTACTTGGTGTCTTTTGGGGAGATGAAGACAGAACGTTCTCACTGTGGGGAGCGAACAAGTGACATCTCGGTGTTTAAATGACAGCGTGTAGAATGTGAACTTTTTGTAGTGACGCACAGGGCTCTGAATCACCCAGTACGCTTGATTTTCCACCCCAGAAAAAAGTTGATTCCTGATTAATTCATTTTTAAATATTCCCAATAATATTGTTTAAATTTTAGCATATAAAAATGATTATAATAATAAGCTTGTGTAGTAGACACGTTTAATAACAGTAAACATCAATACGAAAATCCTTCATTCAAATAATGTTACATGTATTCAAGAAATTCGTGGCTATATATTAACTTGTATTCTCGCATTTCATAGCAAAATGTTTATATATTTTTGGATAAAACAATTACATTTACCAGCAAAAACTATGATCGTAAGACTTTTGGACTAAATATATTTACTAGTCATTTATTTTATTAATGATTAGTTGTAAACATTCCAAATTTCATAAATGGTTCCGTGTCTACATTATATCATTGTGTAACGTAACAATACTTTGCGATGACGATCTATTCTGACATTCATATGTTATTATTTGATTTTCAATGAAGTATAGAATTTTTTATGTGAACAAAATCGAGCTTAGTGAAAAAATGAGGCGCACTCTTGGAAAATGGGGACTAATGAATATGCTGCGTATAGTGTAATCCCAGATGTGGACTTCACAGGCTAATCAGGGACGACTCTTTCCGCTGTTATGCAAGTTTTCGTTTAAAAAGGAAAATCCAGTTTAAGCGGAAGGTGTTGTGTCTGATAAGCCAGTGCTGACAGTCTTATCTGGGACAACACTTTACGCACACGCATTAAGCGCCGTTTTCCTAGACCGCTGCTCATATATTTATAAATTCAGTGAAAAAACACACACACAATAAAGGCAACATGCTTCTATCAACAACCTTCGAGTACACTTTGAAACTTTTCTAATACATCACTTTATCATATCAATATAGCTCCCTTATTTTTGAACGGCTTGTATTGAAATTTGGACCATGGATAATTCTACACATATCTGATAATTCCTGAAAATTTAATTAAAATTGAAAAAAAAACTTAAATTAAAAACGCCACTTCAAAAATCAAATTCGCAAACTCGTACAACGTTAAATAATAACAATGTGAAAAGTAAAACGCATAAACTTACACGTCTTGATAACTGACCGGCTTGCAACATGCCGATTGAACAGTTTCGCTCCTCAATATCCATACGAGCCATATTGTTTTTCTTTCATTACTGTAATGTTTTCCTAGTGTAAAAACTTACCTAGAATTATGAAATTGAAATTAAATCGGAATAACATGTATATCGCCATTTACAACAATTGGTGATTTTTCTAACGCAATACTTTTTAAAACTAACATAGCTCAGTAATGAGTAAATATATTTATTTAAAATTGCACATGTGATCACTTGACTACAATATGTGCAAGCTAACGATAAAATCATTCATCCGTGACGATCAGACGCTTTAGCAAGTGGGAAAGGTAGTCTGTAAAATACAAAGTGCGCGATTGCGCTCCTGAATATTCATACGAGCTACCGGTATATGGTTTTGTAAATTAATTTTATGTTTTCCTTATGGAAGAACCCTCCTAAAATAATGAAATTGAAATAAAAATAGAATTAAATCGCGTTTCAACGTTTCAACCTGCAAAAATATGGAACCACACCTAGCCCACGTGCTAAAGCGTTCAATCGTCACGAAATAATGATTTTATCGTGAGCTTGCATAGAAGGTAGTCAAATGATCGTATGTAAAATTTTAAATAAATGTCTTTACTCATAACTGAGATATTCAAGTATGAAAAGTGATGCGTTAGAAAAGTCCCAAAGTGTAACAAAGTCTGATTCTTCTCTTGACAAATCTACATTTATTACGTCATTTTTGGTATATATTTATGTTCGTGCTGATTTCTTTTCGTCCACATATGATCGTTGTTTACCTTACAATTAATACATAACTGAATCATTAATTGCCAATCCGAAAGTGGCACTCTTTGACAAAACATGCCCAACTTTGTTACCATGATGTTCGATGCCATTGACTTATATAACAAAGACGTAACTTCATCGATATAGTGACGTTATGTTATTGAACTTAGTTTATCTTCGGTAGTCCGTCTATCGTTGTATAACAAGCGTTGTAGGACTACATTACTGTAAGTTATTCAGTTCATTTGGAACAAATCATCATGGAGACATGCGTCTTTCTACCAATTTATTCTCATACATACGATGACGAATGCGTAGACGTAGACGTAGACGATTGTCTAAACACAAATACATTCAAATTAACACAAATACAATCAAATTATAACAATGTTATATTAAGCAATGTAAAATTATAATAATTATTATTCTAACAACTCATTTAAATTACATTTAAACAAAACATGCACGTTACATTTTTGAAAAGATTTAATCATTTCAAATCAACCTAAATGATGATGTTATTTCAGGAATTCAATACGAATTAAAACAATATCTCACGTGTACGTTATTTTATGAAAGTATTCATCATAAGTGACGTTTTGTTGTGGGCTAAATATAAAATTGCACCTCATATTAGCCGTTATGTTTTTAATCAGACAGAGTCAATTGGGGTATATTTGAGCCTCGTTCTGATTGTCCGCCTATCTTGGATTTTTGCTCAAAAGAGACTTTATTTAAACGAAAAATTCCATTAAACGGAAGCCTGCTCGTACTAACACAGGACGATACTGGAAGCACGTGCATTATGTCCAGTTGTCTCAGTTTTGTATGTTTTATTTTCGTGTGTACTAAGAATCCGATTACATGAAGCATCAGCTCGTAAACACACTTAACATAAACTTTGAACAAGAAAATGTTAACCGAGCAACATGCCAACAAACCGCATAGGAAATCGGACAATAAATAACGATTTGGTATAGTTGTGTATTTGAAGCATATATCCTTTAGAGTACTTACATCAAAATGCCGTTGCATTAAATCGGTTGTTGCGTATTCCGCACGTCCCAAACTTATTTGAAAACGGCCATTAGAATTGCGCCGCGCTGTGGGAAAAAGGGGCTTAATGCATGTGCGTAAAGCTTCGTTCTAGATAATCCCGCACAGGCTAGATAAACGACTGCACAGGCTAATCTGGGACGTCGCTTCACGCACTTGAATCAAGACCATTTTTTCCAGAGCGAGGCAAAATTCAACATAACCGATTTCAAGATGAATAGCAGGTATCACCGAACGTGAGTATCGACGATGTAAATACACGACAAATGTGGCATAATAAAAACTACCCAGAAAAAAAACAACAGACGGTTCGCAATTTTGCAGTCACCATTTAATTAAACATACCTATACATGTATTATAATATTAAAGAGGCCTTTTCACGTTTTGGTAATTTGACAAATTACAAAAAAATGGTTTCAGATACGCAAATGTTCGTTGTAGTTATGATATTTGTGAGGAACCGGTATATCATGCTCTAAAAATACATTATTTGCATCTTTTGACGATTTACAAGCCTGAAAATAATAAAGCGTTGCAATGCGAAACGATTTACTAATTTGGATAGTTCTGTTGTTCTCCTTATATTGTGTGACACTACGAGGATTACTATATGAAGTATAAAATACATCATTCATTTTATGAGCACGGATGGCCGAGTGTTCTAAGCCTTAGACTTTTACTCCAGGTGGTTCGAGCCCTGTTGAGGGTTACTTTTTTCTTTAAAAAAATGGTATTCTTGTTTTTTATTGCAGCTTTTTAGATCCAATATTTAAATTGATCAATATAAAGCATTTAATGATGAACTTTAATACATGCCAAAATATGTGAAAAGATCCCTTCAAATCTCATTTCAGTTGAGACCGACTCAACTTGCCGTCTCGACTTAAATATTATTACTTGTTAAAGATGTAAGCAACGTTCTTCAAAAGGAGGTTAATTTATAACATTTGCGGGAAATCGTCTACCAATCTGACACGCAAATAAACAGTTTCCAGATGAAAAGGTAACATTCTCTTACTTTTCTTATTGATAAAACTGCTAGTGGGTTGCTTCGGTACACAAATACGCGTTCAATTGACTGACGGCTTCGTATACGTTCAATTAATGTTTGAGGTTATTTTACACTAAATCAAATGCCAATGGCTGCTATAGAGACTCGTAATGAAACCGCCAAATGTTATAGCATTTTTTCCGTCTTTGCTTTATTTTAGATTGTGCAAGCCTAGTTTTAATTTAAATATGAACATGGCTTCTTGGACATTAGAATAAAAAAATGTATGTCATGCAACTTCTACGAAAATCTACCTGAACGCAAGCACCATCAGGTTTTTGCAGTGAGATTTCAACAAAAGCACAGTATCGTCGAGTATCCCAATATCGTGGGAGTTCTAACATCGTGGTATCCATTATTCTCGTGAACTCTCGTCGCGTGCGTTATTTTTCCGTGTGCGACTTATGTCAAAAGTGACAGCGGTTTGTTTACACAGCGTCCGAGAAGAAATTCAAAGAAAATGCGATTCAAACAGGTAAATAAGAATAAAGGTATTAGCACCTTTCTTAAAAAATGATATTTTACTTTTCTATGTTCATCAGGGTTTTTTTTCCCACTTTTTGGGAAATAGCCCATGGCTTTGGAATTGGGAATTTTATCGGCATTTTCATGAAATTGGGAAAATAAATTCATTAGCCTTTTTTTCTAAACGAAAAGTCTACTGATTAGGGAAATATTAAATTTGAAATAACCCTTTATAATCATTCAAATTAAAAGAACAAAATCATATAATACTTTGTTAGATGTAATTGAATTAAAATTGAGATAAAATACACATTAGACTTTTTTTTGAAATTGGGAATTTTTTGCCACATTTTGGGAAAAAAGTAAACTTTTTGGGATTGGGAACATAGCCGAATTTCTGCTATAAAATCGGTCCAAAAAACCCCTGTCTATGTTAGCGTTTCCGATCGCCAAAATCGCCATCGGCGATTGAATCTTTCAGCTGGCAATTAAAGTTTAAAATGCGAATGAAAATGGCGATTGCAAAAAACCCTGATATTTCTCTATAAGTATATAATATTCCCTACTTTTAAAGAGAACTCGATACCGATTTCCACATGTAATCGCCATAAAAGCTCCAGGTGGTAACAGATAGTCCATTGATAAGAGATAACCGAAGCCACATAACACAGTCATGTATGCTGACAGATGCATCACGGGAAATTTTCGGGTAACTTTCCAGTCGCCAAACTGTGAAATTTAACATCCAATCGGTTACGAGAATGTTTATGGAGGCGGAGTTGTATAGAGATTATTATTTTTGATTGACGTCGGTCACAGAGTAAGCGTTTATCGCAGGTTTATTAACAATGAATCACAGTTGTAGCATTAATACGTGATATAAAACCGGTAAATAAAGCAGTACATTAAAGGCGGTTACGGGCATCATCATCACACCTATTTACCGTACTGTAAACAATCATTAATTATGAGAAAATAATTGCGATTGGTGAGCAGTGTAAAATTACTTACGGCGAGTAAGTTGTGAAAAACAAAACCCGTTAATAATATGATGCGGTAACAAATTAAATCCAGTGCATGTATCTTTTAACATGTCTATTTGTAGAACTGATTCACACCGTTTTTCTACAGCCACGTGATAACGACTATTCACCATGCATTAATACCGGTATGCCATGTAAAACCCGTGTTATAAGAAAGAGCGCGAAATTATTGCTGTCGTCTGCAATGCCAAGTTCTACGCATGCAAAGCATGCTTTTTTTAAAACAGACGATGTGTAACTAAATATAGCCTAGCCACTCAGTACATGCAGTATTTAAGACTTACAAATTTACCGGTACGTTTCAATAAATTATATATTGCCACTATGGAAAAATATGTCAATTCAAGAATACATTGCAGTAAATGTATTTTTCAAGAATCAAGAAGCACCAGACTACGGCAATGAGAGAAGGGGGATGGCGAATAAGAGTTACGCAAGACCCACCCAATCAAAGACCGGGGCATATCTGAAAGTTCTAACATTGTATACTGTTTATGCCTGTGTATGAAAATAAATATAAATGAAAAATAAAAAAAACATAAAATTATTTGATTTCAGGTAACAAATAATTTATTTAAATGTGACTTCAATGATAATTTAATACAGTCATTGTTGATACCTATAGATTCATGATAATGATTATTTCGTTCATTGAGCAAATAAGGTTATAATGTGGGTCGTTATCGTAGTGCTGAAATTTGGCTACTAATTTATTTTCCTTAGCGCCAACCTAGCCTGTTCATAGCAAGTGTAAAATGACCAATAAAGCCCCAAAGTGTTGCCCCCATTTTTTTGGTTTACAGAGAAGACGACGTGACATTTCCAGGGCCGCGTATGCAAATGTAGTGCTGCAACAATACGCCAAAAACCGTATTGCAATATATTGTCAGTTCAAAAACCCGTATTGCAATATATCGCAATATATTGCTAACTTGTACCAGAATTATAACTTGCCAATTACCCGATAATCCTGTACATTCCAGTTTTATAGCAAATTCTGTTAAATATTTACTATACATGTGCTCAAGAATTACAAGTAACACAAACGTTTGCATATTATCTTAAGTATCAAATACATTTTGGCATTTGTTACTATTTAAAGATGTGATGAAATCACGTCCAACCGGGGCCTTTTTTTCCCACGGAACACACGTAAATCGCCTATTAAATGTGATGTTCCCGCTTTTATAAAACACAAAATACACCCATACTTTCCATGCAAAGTTCTACATGTTTGCATAATTTTCGCGCGCTTTTTATTGAGACAAAGATAAAGCACTTTTTATTTGACCCTAGCATTTTGTATTGTCGCGTAAGCATTAAAATTTGTAAACGTGTTTCCAAAATTCGGATTACAAATTTAATAATGCTCAATTCAGAATTGAACGAAACAGTTAATTCAACGCTAATCTGTTCAAAAGCATCAAACAAATGCTCCCATGTACCAACGCTACTCCGTATAATACACTTTTTAGAATGCTATTTTTACGTAAAAATTTATTTACACCGCTTTGTTTTGTTTACCTTGATATCATTATTTCGGATGGCTTTTCTGGATGGAAATGTGAATACATTTTTGTAAACTGTTCGTACCGGTATGATGAAAATCGTATCGCAATACAATATGCGGATTGCGTATTGCAATATATACCGATATTCCGGTATATTGTTGCAGCACTATGCAAATGAGTATTTAAATTTTAGGCCAAGCAATTTTTATTTTTCTGTTAAAGTGATTTGATATTTAAGCTGTTTTCTACATTTTATCAATGGTCTGCAATAAAATAGCACTGAGTTAAATGGGTTAAAGTCTCTATTTAAACGCTCAAAATCAACGAAAATTTCGTAAAGTATTTCGTCAAATAAAGTTAACATCTAAACGATCAGTGTTCCTTATAGCAATAGCCACAATTTCAACGCAAATGTGGTATGATTACTAGATTTTTGTAGATACAAAATGCTCGTTTTTATTTATTTGTGACCACAATAAATTTCATGTTAATTTCCTGCGATAATATCTATTGATACGACACATGAACACTAAAATGGTACCATGTTAAAACCATAATAAAAAACGAGCATTTTGTATCCACAAACATCTAGTCTACCAGACCACATCTGGCGTTGAAATTTCGACAGTGACCATAAGGAACAATAGTTTTTAATTGTTTAGCTTTATTTTACGAAATATTGTACGAAATTTTTGTTGATTTTGAGTAGTATTGTTACTTTATGTAAACGCAGCTTATTCTATTATGTAAGGATTGGGGATCCCTTTTACTGCATCCGGCCATTGCTGGTTCCGAGGAATAAGTTCTGTTTTAATGAGACATACGTAGGTAGCGTTTATGTTGTTTTCAGTGTTCAAAAGTTAGAACTTGTTAATCCCACATAAAAAAATTCTCAGCTAAATGAAAGTTAATTAGTTACAGTAAACAATTGTTTTGATCGGCTAATGCAAAAAAAACAAAACATTTTGAAACCGGAAGTTTATCAATTTTAACCTGGAAGGTTTACCACGAACTTAGTATACACAGGGACCGAGACGCTGAGCAATGGGTATGCAATGAAAAGGTAGATTATGTAATATTTTGCTGCATGTTGTTTTTTTTTTATCAACCGTAGTAACATTAACTGATAACCGATGTAATATTTAAGTGTTGAACCGCCAAGATCTCTTGACAGTTTACGTCGCGCGAGGCAGACTTTCGTTTTTACCAAGAAATGTTAGGATACTCCAGGATACTTTAGGGGTGTTGCTGCAGTTTTGCTGATTTTTTTACAACAAATAGATTTTGTTCAAAATTTATATTCAAGTACTATAAACAAATAATATGATTTTAGGTGCTACCTAATTTACGGGAAAAAGCTTTTAAAGTTTTTTTGATAACCATGTATTTTTAATAAATATATGGACATGATTGTGTTCAAAATATTATAATTGTTGCAATAATTTAAGTAATGCATCCAAAAAAAAAAAATCTTAAAACTAGTTACATGTTCCAAGCTTAAAGATCTAGCATCTTATAATTTTTAGCATAGGTGCAACGCACCTATGCTTAAGGTATATACGACATTTCGAAAACCCACAAAGATCGGTTGACCATTATGAAGCCTTACCTGATCAAAAATCAGACGAAATATTTATTTAATTTAGTATATGGTAATTCTTACAATTTTTGTTGAAAACGTTTTTCTAACGTTTTCTTCCAAGAATATTGCTAACACCGTTTTTAGTGAATTTTTCTAAGACCGTTTTACGTGAAAAAAACTTTTAAGAAACTAAAACAAATTTCGTTCGTAAAACAATTCTGTTCTTGTTGATAGTGACCTCACACCTAATTTCTATTTCCTTTGTTTACTGTTCTGTGAGAGGTCAAATGTTTACATAACTGAATTTATAAGGCCCTGGTTTAAGGATATGTAACATTTCATCGGTTTATTATAAATAGAAATTAAAACATATTCTCAGCAGGAAGTGGGGCATAAAGCACTTTTATTCTTTAAAAATGTGTAAAAAATGGCGGAGTACGATGAATGTTTTCTGATTTATTTAACGGATTCTGACCTGCCTTTCTATGGATTTGATGAAGTAGAGTTTGAAAGTAATAGAGATGTGTTAATTGAAGTTAAAATGATTTACTTTGAGCCAGAAATTAACGTTACGAGTAGAGCAAACGGTTTAAATGTGGCATCGGATTTAATGGATTCGCGCGAATTCTGGACGAGTGTTGTGTCTGTAAAATATTTAATGGAAAGCTGTAAATGTATCAAGTCGGAAAAGAAAACGGATGGTTGCATAATGGTATGCGTGAAATAATGTAATTCTACGTATTTATTTTCATAGTTATGTCATTTTGTAACCATTCACATTCGTCACTATTTGGAATTCCTGTTTCTAAAAATAGAACATTTTGGTAACAAGGGGGGCGACTCGTGATGTAAGCAATCGTTAAGGTTACAATATACTAAATAATCGAATCATGAACTAAATAATCGAGTCATGAAGCTGTACTCTCTAAACAAATCATCATATTTTCCTCGAAGGCATGTAAACTTTAGACTGTTGTTCTTGTTTTATCGTTTGGAGATATTTATAGGGTAAGCATAAGTGTTCACTACTAAATCCCTAAAATAGGATAAAGTTGGAGATTAAAGTAAAAAATGGCACTGCAAAAGGTTACAATCCACTAGAAAACTGCCGAAAAAAAGGCGCAAAAACAGTCGATTTTGATTTGAGTCGAATTCTTTTTTGGTTTGAACATGACATATCTTTTTTATTGCTTAAATCGATTCAGCTAAGAATGCCCGTCAAGATAAGGTATGGTTATGGGGGTCTGTATTTGCAAAATGTTGTATTTATTTTCGCTCAAAGTTGTCGCTTTTACATCGAAACATATGAGGAAACTATTTAGTATATTTTGACCTAAACATTTACTTCAGCAGCAACTTCCCTGTATCTTGCAACTATGCTTTCAGCGCCATCGGCGCTCTCATTTTGTTTTCTAGCCAAAGGAATGTATAGCTGGTTCGGTGTCTGTGGTATAGTGGATGGGGTGTCTGCTAACTGGCTTAGTCACTGGGGGGTCTCTGTATTGACCCCTTAAGTGGGAGCATTCTTTAGATGACCCTAAAGACATACTATGGCGTACAATTTGGGTTGAAAGTCAAGAAGACCTATAAGGTAAAAAGAGAAATGTACGTCGAAGTACAATAATTGTACGTCAACATAAATATAACATACACTTCGAAGAATATATTTGTACGCCAAAGTACAATTTGTACTTCGACATACATGTTTGTACTTCGACGTACACATTTTCTGAACAGCCAATCAAAAAACTTGTCTCATGAGCCACTTTTCCTGCAGATTTATTCATAATAAATGTTTAAAATCTCTTTTTTAATTGAGGACAAAATGAATAAAAATATCAGAATGGCAAAACAACAACACATAGAAGTTTGAAGTATTTAATGCATTGAAATAGATTATATACAAATTTGAAGAAGATTCAATTGTTACCTTTTTAAAATTAAAATAATTCAGCATATTGTGAGTATTTATTGATCATGCGGGTCGGAGTATCACGACCGTCCAGTGCATTACTGTGTAGGAAATTCCCAACGGTAACCTAACAGTTACCAAGCATTTATGGGATAAATAATGTATAATAACCTCCCTGTTGGTCGTATTTTGTGATAACCATAACTTGCATAAGTCAGAGGTTAATTCCGCCACGCCAGGTCAATAAATACGCACAATATCTATGAGTTAGCGGTCGATAGTCGCATAATTGGGTATAAATTATAATAATAATAATGTTTAATAAATACGCACAATATCTATGAGTAAGCGGTCGATAGTCGCATAATTTGGTATAAATAATAATATTGTTCAATGTCAAATATCTCTAAAAGCAACAGATGTAAGGTGTCTTCTGATTGGCTAACACTCAAGGGTCGGTGAAAATTGTACGTCGAAGTACATTTCTCGTTCTACCTAGTAGGTCTCGTAGACTTTCGACGTCATGGTACGTCATATAGACACTAAGTACTGGTCCTACCCAGGAAACAGTTTGTTTCATCAAATGTCTCAATTAAACTTGACAGCTTGCTAAAGCAGTTGCATTTAGCATACAGTACACTGATTTGACATACTGTGAAACCATTATTATTCGTCCGACATTAATTTTCGCCTTTTTCGTCCTTCGACTGATGGACGAATTCAAGATCCTAACAAACAATCATGTCCCATATTTGAAACAAATAAGACTGAATTACCGTAGGCATGAGGCATTTAAATCCAGGGTAATCCACGCATATACTACAGGGCTCGAAATTAACACTCGCACACTCGCAAAATGTGAGAAAAAAAGATTGCAAGGTAAGTTATAAGCCTCTAGTATTTTTTGCAAATAAAGAAATAGTGAAAAAAAACGATTTATATTGCTTAATGCGTTCGACGGCGTGAACGCTAAACCGTAGGTCAATTTTTTGAACGTCCGAATAATAATTTGTTGACTGGTATACTTATAATACAGATACACAGATGGTATTGATACAAAGAACATGAAACAGTCGACTATACACACTCAAGTTAAATCCGGTTTTGACACAAAGGGGTGTTCATTATACAGTGTACTGACATCTGACATTTCCTGTAAAACGCAAATGCAATAAGGCTGTATCGAATGTGTCGACTTCGTTTAGGTATAATAGTGTTGATTAGAGCTAATTGTTAACAACTTTATTACCCATTGTGTGCATTGTGTTTTTCAGGGGTGTTGCAGATTATACAGCCTACACGCGGCGAATCCGGATTAAAGACAATACTATTAAACGCAATTAAAATATAACGATGTGTGATCAACACCTGACATCATAACAAAGAATGTGTCAATGACATAAAATAATAAGGGACAGTTACTATCACCTAAAATAACAGACTTGTTAATTGGCATATGCCAAACAAGGCCCACCGCCTGCAAGTGACTACCAAGTGTCACCACTCTTTCCCCAGCACGATTTTTTCGCAACCGCGTATTACATGTATTACAAACAAATCGGACGTTGTTTTTTTCAAAACCAGAAATGGACGAATTTAAGAGCGGACGAAATAGTCATTTTTATGAAAAGGGCGAAATTTTGTGCCGTCGAAAATAAATGGTTTCACAGTAATCAAAACATGTGATGTGTCAAATCAATTTTGATTGACAAATTTGACAGGATTTTGTTTAATCCAATAAGTTTTAGGCTGTCAAATAACACACACTACGTATTGAAAGCCATACCTGGAGCTTTTGTCTGTATATCTCTGACTTCATCAGAAGAATGATTTTACTGTTGGGAAACGTTAATACCACAAATTGTCTTCTTATTTATTATCAATGTATAATTATGTGTAACAGCATAACAACATACTTGTTTCGCAATTAAAATATTTAGTAAATACAGGTATCTTGCAGGTTTCTAATTTTCTTTCGCAAACTATTGTTGAAAAGTTTAAATTTTGTTGCCACTAAAAAAATAGCCATTTTGTAGCAATTCTAAAATCACAGTCTAAACTGCATACACTTAGCTCTATAGTTACAATTTGAATTCAAATATTAGAATGCATCATGTTATATCATCCATATTTTTTTATTTAAACATTCAAATAACACATACAGGGTTCGCACAGGGCTTGAAAAGTGCTTGAAAACGAGTCCTAGGCTTGATAAGCCCTTGAACTAAGGTTGGCCTTGAAAAAGTGCTTGAAAAGTGCTTATTTCATGTAAAAAAGCATTGAAAATGTTTATTTCTGTTCAAAATTACTTTTATCATCGCCATGAACTTGACTCGTTCTTAAGGGAAATATTACGAAAATTTATCATATATTCCTTCGCGCAAAAAGTTGAGTACGAAATATAAGTTTGTACACTACTGGGTACGAAACGTTAAGTGTACACGTCACAGATAATGTGTACTACGTCAGAGATTCTACATTGTAATCAATTTTCGCGAGTAAAAATGCAGCGATGGGGTAGTGTCGTTTCAAACCAGAGTGGTTAACTGAATATTCCTGGAGCTACTTTCTGGTCATAAACACAGATGAAATGCAGAAAAATGCTTAAATAATTACAACTTATACGATACATCAACATTCTTTTAACATAAATATTCATGGCGCTATTTTCTGGTCATAAACAAGTTGTCAAAAGGACGTTAATCGTTATGTTTTGCGCAAAACTTATGAATATTCCTGGGTACATTAAACAAATGACATTCAAAAAGCACATTGTTGGGTCTATATTAAAACCATTGGTGTCGGGGGAATGGGGGAAAGCGCTTTGAAAAGCCATTATAAAGGGGAAACCCACAAAGAAAACATGAAATTGAGAAGCAAACAAGGTTCCTGCAATGTGTTTTTTGGTGAAACAGGAAGGTACTATTGTTAAAACTGTTGAATCTAAAACAGACATAACAACAACAGCCCCGTGAAATACAAAATGTTATAGTAACTGACTTCTGTTTAAATGAAATAAACTAGTCTGTTTGATGTGAGCATAGAAAGAGACAATGTGTTTGTTTGTAATATCTTTAAAAAGTAAATACATATGTGAGACTCATTGAGTTAAGGATGGATAACATGTATTTGTATGTAATAACTAGAAATAACATGTATGAGTTATTGTGAAATAAGTTTAATGTGTTTGAGCAAATAAATGATATATTACTGTGTTAATCTGGCTTGAAAATGCATTTTTTTAAAGGAAACTAACGTACGGTTCTTGGCCTTGAAAATGAAAATTTGGCCTTAAAAAATCCTTGAAAAGTGCTTGAATTTAGGTTTGAGATTTCTGTTTGAACCATGACATAACACAGTACATATACAAATTGGTATGTGATATTGTGTGGAGATAAAAAAACACTTCACATCATTTATTTACACAAAAAATAATAGTTACAAAATAAATAATACTAAAACACTGTCATCAACCTACAGTACAAGAATATTTACGTACTATTATATGAAATTACAAAGTGGTGTTATTGTATTACCTTTTACAAAATTAACATTGCCGGTTTTGTACTAGCCATAAAACATTTATCATTGATTTACAAGTAACAACCAATTTATTAATTACACAATAGAACGGAAATCATATTAATTGCATTATGCATTTACTAAACAAGCTATTTGCTACTGTTAAGAATTACACTATCTTACTAAAAATGATCTTAGTACTTAGTGCTTTTACATACTTGTGGTAAGTTTTGTATTACTAGTTTGACAATTATTGGCAGACACTTGTCGATATACAGACAAAATTTGCATGGGAACTTTCATATTTTTTCAGCATAATTGCCTTCAAATTGCTAATTTAACAACTCTTTGACATTGTTTGCACATCTGATCTTATTACACTACGCGGCCCGCGATTTTTGCCTAAATCACCGGCACGCGGTGGTCATTATTTATTTTGGGTGTAAAATCACCACAGTCTCGGGCGTTTCATCACGCTAGGTCGAGCATGATCATCGCAAATGCAATAAATGTAATCTCCGCGGTGATTCACCGCGATTCACCGCGTTCCCGGTCAACGTGGTGAAGAACGATTTTCCTACGTTACATGTTCATATATAATCTTCACAGAGATAATAGCAATATGGGATTATTAGCATTGTTGGCAGATATGATAGAGTATCCTTTTTTAAAATGTCAACATGTATTTCACACCCATGTCCCTGACAGTTTTTTTTTGTCTTTCTAAATGCTGCGTATAAAACAAAACAGTGTTCGCACCTAGCTGTATGATACTGCACCTGGAGGAGTAATAATTGCGTTTTTGATTATGCAATTAAAGGGATCTTTTCACGCTTTGGTAAATTTACAAAATTGAAAAAAGTTGTTTCAGAATCGCAAATTTTCGTTTTAGTTATGATATTTGTGAGGAAACAGTAATACTGAACAATTACCATGCTCTAATATAGCCATTATATGCATCTTTTGACGATTTTAAAACCTAAAAATTATAAAGCGTTGCAACGCGTAACGATTGAATAATTTGGAGAGTTCTGTATTTGTCGTTAAATTTTGTGCAACTACGAAGATTGCTTATATAATGTATAAAATACGTTAGGCATGTGTACTCGGCGGAATAGCTCATTAGGCTAAAGCGTTTTTACTTCAGGACTCTGGCAGGACTCCAGGGGTCACTGGTTCGAAACCTGCTCCGGGCAATTTTCTTTTCCTTTTTTTAATTATTTCTTGATTTTTTACTGTAGCTTTTACGATCCAATGGTTACATTTATCAATATAAAGCATTTAATGAATAAGTTAAAAAATGCCAAAATCTGTGAAAAGGCCCCTTTAACAGTTTGAAGCCATGGAGAACTCATAACTAATTGTAATGCAATTGTCGTATTTTTCCGAGTCTTTCGATTCCCCGATACATACGTTTCAACTGTCTCAATCACATACATGCAACTTTTTCCCTCTTTATCCATTACTCGATAATCCCGCATATGCCCGATTTCCATTTTAAAAGCAAATTCTGGTTAATATTGACAATAAGAGTCCCAAAGAATGTCATACACAAGCGTTCGAAATTATCCAATGAATTTCGGCATATGTTTCTATTTAAAGATTTGATGAAATAAGCGCCCAATCAGATCAGTTGTATTGTACATCCGTAAATCACCTGACACGGTTTGCACGCGTCCTGTACAGCTATTTTCGGTTACAAATTCTAGCCACAAATACATAGTGCAAATTAATTAAATTAATTTCTTTGTTCTGATAAAAAGCGCGCAAAAATTGGCGTGTGTGTATTTATTTGTAAATAAACATTTCATAGTGGGTAAAACATTGATATCATTAATTTTAATTTCCATTAAAAGTTTCGTTGTGAATTTCAACTTAATTACTGGGGTACCTCGCGAAAAACTTGGCATTGACATTTCCTCTAAATAAAATATAATTAAAACACGCTGTATTGAAACCGTCACGCTGTTTCAGTTCCTACGGTATTGAAACACATTGTATACTGACTACACACAAATGTCGTGTACAGATCATAATATTCTTTAACGACCAATAAACAAATTAATTAAAGTTTAGATTTAATGCAACATGTACACGTCATTTTGGAATCGAGAAAGGGAGTTTAAATATTGTGAAAATAAACCAATATCTGTTTATTGAAATTGTCAAACTTATATATATATATATATTTTTTAAATGTTTTATGCAAGTCTGTTTCCGAGAGTATATATCGGAATTAACTGTGTGAGCAATTCAATATGTAAACAGCTATACATTCATTGTTTTGACAGACGACACGTGCTTATCTTAAGTTTGTTTCTGGTAATGCACAGGATATTGGATGTTCGGGGCTTGATTGGATAATAAAACAAAGACGCAGTCGGCGGTTTTCAATAGAACTTTTGTACTTACCAACTCAATCGATAGTGCACATGCTTATCTAACATTTAGGGATCATCAACACGGGTCCTAGCAACTTCCACGGACCATAATACACAGCCCGATGGTTACTTTAAGTAGCACACGTGGTCAGAAACTAACTAGTTCGAGTAATAAAGCACAGAGATTATGATCTGAAAAATTGCACGAGGTCCGAAATGAAACAGAATGCCACCAAATCAAACGATTCACCGCCTTATTTTACGTGTAGCAAACTATGTTTGAAACATTAAAAATAACGATAATTCCGAATTATCACGGCTTCCGTTTTCAAAAGTATATGCCGTTCAACATTGCTCGAGAAATAGTAAAGACAAACGTTTGCTATTGTTCCATCAAATGAATTTTACACGCTACTATTTTATTAAATAGATCTAGCAGCCCAATCGGGATTGGAGACGGGTACATCATCTGAAGCAATGTGTAAATTTAAATTTAGATGCACATGTAAAAGTCATTTTCTGAAAATCGGGACGAAGTGAAAGTATTCATTTTACAAATAAACCATTTGATTTTATTCAAATGGTCCACATTTTTTTTATATTTTTGTCGTCTGTGTATTTTAGCAAGTTTTTTGCAAATATATATAATTTATTTCAAAGTTTAAAGCAATTCTCGTTTCCGAGATTAAACTATGTAAATTTCTTCGATATGGTTACTGACCTACACAATCATTGACAGATGACATCCAATGGTTATTGTATGAAGTATGCAGAGAAACTGACGAAATGTTTAAACAATCGCGTAGAAGTAAAAATATCAGGTTATTTTCTGTACCCGTTTCTTTTATATGCGAATAATCGCTGACGGCCTCGACATGATTCGGAGTGAATACTCGTTGTGGCTGCGGAGAAACTTCGAGAAAAAAGAATCTGTAGCCTCGAACTATGTTGGTTTTACGTGAGCCGTACTGTACAATTGTTATTTTAACAAATAAAGATATTGTTTGGAATCAGGATTCGACATTCAGCAAGTACAGTGTTTACTTTCATATTGGAATACATTTTCGCGATAAATGTGATCGTCAATAATAATGACATTAGATAATAAGTTGAAATTTAAATATAGTAGTCAACGCCCATCACGGTGTTTTGCGATGATTCAATAGCTGATCTTTATCGCGAGATGGTCGCAGTGAAATCATGGCGGAATCACCGCGAGTCACCTGTAGAGTGTCATCATGGTGAATCACGGCGATTTGCCACGTTGGCCCAAACGCGGTGATCGGTAATTTAGGCAAAAATCGCAGGCCGCGTAGTGTATACCATAGCTGATTTTTGTTTATATATAGACGTATATAGACTTTTCAAAGTTCTATAAAAGTTCACACATGTTCCATCCAAGTAAACCAACAGAAGCAATAAAGATCACCACAGATAATAACTGTATGTATAGCTTGGAAATTTTGATAGTTCAGGAATTCCTCCTTTGTTGATTTCTGTAAACCAAAACTGTCAGTTTTGCTGGATAGAATGGCTTGTATGATGCCCAGCTCTTGCCTTCGCAGAACAGCTTTTAAAAACGGAAAACCAACAAATATCTTAAAATTTGATCAATAATGCAGACCATTTATAAATGTCTTGTTTTTTGTTGATTCGAATCATGAAGATTTTTTACGTAAGATTGTGGTACGAAAATCCAACGGTTTCGAATTTTGTGGTTTTAGGCCTAAACTTATCATAGTGATATGTTACCTTTCGGGATATCGGTAAAGTGCGAGCAGACGAGGTGTAAATACGTTAAAAATAAAAGCTAAAAGACTAAAAAGTTAGATCGGAATATCTTTAAATTTTGTGAATAAATGTGTTTCTGGTGGATAACAACGACAACTTACCAGAATATTGCTCATGATCACACGTAAAACTTCTTTCTGAGAGCGAATGGAAAATGCGTCACAAATTTTGACAAATAAACAGTAGGGTGTCGTTATTGAAATACCGCGAGAATACTGGAAGAATAGAGTTGCCAACTATAATGATTAAAACAAATAATTTTTTAACAAGCGTTTGTTATTTGTCAGGATAATAATAACAATAAGATATCGAAAAGATCAAAGCAAATAAATTCGACAGAAATCTGAGATTCGGCAATATATTTAAGACGGGTTATGTTCACGTAAATTGTGTTTGGTACAGACTTCGGCTTATACCCACTGAAGAAGAGTATTCAGGGGACATAATTGAGTAATGTCTTAATTCTGGAACGGTTAATTGCGAAGAAAAACAAATAATGCGAAAATATTTAGTGCGATTCGCTACACAATTATGATGTAATTGATATAATTTTTCCTGAGGTATGTATTTACATGTGATTTAGCATATGTCCAAGTGTTTTTGATTTGTTCAAAGTCATAAATAGCATCGCCAAAATATATGTCGCGTGGCAAATGTTTTTGAGATGCATCCATATGTGATATTCTTATGTAATTTTATGTCTAAATTTCCATATGTATGAACAGTCAACGCCCGCTTTGCGGGCTTTTGCCCGTACTTTATGAAAAATGAAATAAAAATATAGGGTCACCGGCCTTGTTTTGATTTTATTCACCATTTTTATCACATGTGCTTTTTCATTAAAACTGGAAAATCTCTAATTGCCTCAAACCAATTAATAACCTATGAAATAGACAACATAGAGATGTTATTTAAGCTGAGATACATAAAATACCATTTGATTAAACAACACAATGCCAAAAATATGGAGAACACAAGTTACATTTACAAAAAAAAAAAATTGTTAATTTTTATGTCACCCCAAAAAACATCAATTTTTTACTATTTTTAACACCAAAATGAAAATTAAAACAATTCTGTCAAATAGAATTCTGCAAAACTGCTCAAATATCTTCATCTATGTATTGCACGGTCATCATAAAACACAAATAAAAAAGGGGGTCACCTCACTTTTAACCGAGATTTTTTGTTGTACCTATCCCTATTGTCTACGTCAAATTTTATAAAAATACATCAATTAAGCAAAACCCAAGTACCTGTGCTAAGAAATATGCATAAACATTAGAAATTGTTTAAAATCTTAACTGGGATCACAACAGCTTATCAAAAGACATTAATAAAAACAATATTTAATCACAAACATAATATCATACAGTATAAACTCGACCTTAATCATTAACAACTAACATGTACTTGTTCACAGATTTCAGCTTGTTTTGAAGTTTGATAAATTTAAACGACATGACTTAAAAGCTCCAGTACAAAACAAGAATGAAATTAAAGAAATAAAAAAAGTAAAAAAAAAGGTTAACCCCACCTGGGATCGAACCACTGACAATTGAATTATGAACCAACTCGGTCATTTCTGACGATACTGATAACAAAAATATTGAGTTGTGATAATAGCATCATCGGTGTTGCTATAAATATATTCTTGGTTAAATAAACTGCCGCAACACATATAACACACATATAGGAAAAAAAGGCCTAAAGGAAATAATCACAAAAAGGCTTGGTTGCAAATGCTAAATGGCATTTTAAACATAGCAGAATAGAAAGTTAGAAATAAGCACTTCTGTCTACCATGGAGGGATACATTATGATTTAGTATATTGGAACCTTGAGCTTTACAGGGCTCGATATTAAAGGTAGTCCGACTGTCCGGGACAACCAAATTGTTAGTCCGGACAAGTAAATAAAGAAATTTGCTTGTCCGACGGGACAAGTGGTCATTATAATTGTATAACTTAGAAAAAATGCCTTTAAAGCCATTATTTCTGTGGAGATATCACTCAACTTTTCTGAGTTTTTGTATGCGTTTAATCGTCGAAGCCCGTGATATTCCGATAGTTTCATGTGATACATGTACTACACTGAACTGTTCACAAGGGAAGCAACCCTTAACATTTTTTTCTTTGCCAAGATAACAACAATATTCTCCCTTGTAAAGAATATGCATTTTACGACTCCGGTACACACCGGTCTTACAGACAATTAACGTAGTGACGTCCTCCCTATGTATAGAATGATTTTTTTTTAAATATCAGTTAAGTACTGTACATATACATCACTTTTAACATTTTCTGTTTGATGTTGGCAACACACAAGTTTTTGTCAGGTATTATGGCTTTGTATAATGTTTAAAAATCAATAATCTCTAGTTTTCCGTTATTCTAGTCAGTTCTTTTTGTATTGAAATTGCCTAAAATTATGTTTACATGTAATTTGAACGATTCAAGTCTTTATGATTTGAGCATTTTGTATTATTTCATTATTTTGCAAAGTACTGAGCAGAATAAAGATATAATGGTCAGGACAAGTTCCTTTTTGGTCAGGACAAGTGAAATTATGGTCTACTTATCCGAATGGACAAGTGGCTTCAAAAGTTAATGTTGAGCCCTGCTTTACTTAAGAACTTTTGACAGGTAGAAGGCTAACTCAAATATTGTTGCTCCAATTCATGGTTGAGTAAGAATCAAAGCTAAACATTTGATGAACATCAATTTAAGCAAGGTTTTTTGCACTCGTGTCAAAAGTTGAAAAAAACTCAAAATTGGGTAAACATATTGACGCTAATAATACTTGGCCATGGAAGACACAAGCCCCTATTACTGCGTCCACAATTTTTAATGGGTGATTTTATGTCCTTTTTTCATTACTTAAAGGGAATTGTTCACAGTTCACATTGAATTTCACGTTTTGTATTTTTGAAACATGTCATTGTTGACCAACAAATCTATAATAATGTTTTAAATAGTCTAAACTAATTATTATAGCAAGAAAATACAGATGATTAAAAATACCATGAATTTGAAGCAGGGACCTCTTGAAGCCAAAGCTAATGCGCTACCACGGAGCCATGCAGACTTTAGTATTTAAAAGCAAAATATAAACGCTGCTCAACGTATTTTCCAGATTGTTGAGGAAAATAATTACAAATGCTTAATTATTTTATCAATATCATTTAGTTATCCAATATTGTTATCCCCACACTTGTTGGAGAAAAAGTCCGTCCATCCTGGCCACTATCTCCTCTTACACTATTAGCCTTAGAACCTTGAAACTTACACACATGGTACGTTGAGCTATTGGGCATTTTGATCTGACCCCTGTGAGGCCAGGTCAGAGGTTTTCCTGGGACCGCGATTCGAAACAATTCGATATTTGGTATGCATATGTATCTAGACAACACCTTTCCATGCGCATATAATTTGTTACCCCTGTGACCTTGACTTTGAACTTGAGGTCAGCGTTCAGGTTTCAAAATCTGCAACAGCAATTTGAAAAAGGCTCATAACTACTGTGTTCCTTGAGATATTGCTTTCATATTTGATATGCATGTGTATCTGGAAAACACCTTTCCATGCGCATTCAATTTTTGACCCCTGTGACCTTGACCTTGAACTTGAGGTCAGCGTTCTGAGACCACGATTAGAAAAAGGCTCATACTCACTGTATCCCTTCAGATATTAGTTTCATATTTGGTACGCATGTTATCTGGACAACACCTTTCCATGTGCATAAAATTTTTGAACTTGGGGTCCGCGTTCAGGTTTCGAAATCTACAACCAGGATTCGAAAAAAGCTCATAACGTCTGTGTCTCCTCCTACACTATGAGCACTAGAACCTTGAAACTTACACACATGGTAACTGTGAGCATATGTGCCACAGTGCACTATTTGGAATTTTGATCTGACCCCTGGGTCAAAAGATATGGGGGTTAGGGTGTAGGTGGGTCAGAGATTTTCATTCATTTTTTATGCCCCCGTATCAAATGATAGGGGGATTGTGTTTGGTCTGCCTGCCTGCCTGCCTGCCTGCCTGCCTGCCAGCCTGCCTGCCTGCCTGCCTGCCTGCCTGCCTGCCTGCCTGCCTGCCAGCCAGCCAGCCTGCCTGCCTGCCTGCCTGCCTGCCTGCCTGCCTGCCTGCCTGCCTGCCTGCCTGCCTGCCTGCCTGCCTGCCTGCCTGCCTGCCTGCCTGCCTGCCCTCCTGCCTGCCTGCCTGCCTGCCTGCCTGCCTGCCTGCCTGCCTGCCTGTCTTTAACCTTAGTCATAACTTTTGCAATATTGATGATAGCAACTTGATATTTGGCATGCATGTGTATCTCATGGAGCTTTACATTTTGAGTGGTGAAAGGTCAAGGTCATCCTTCAAGGTCAAAGGTAAAAAAAATAATTAAATAAAAAATTAAAAGTGGTGTTTTAGGGGGCATTGTGTTTCTGACAAACACATCTCTTGTTTTAGGTTATTTTACATTTACTTCTTCATTTCTACACCGATTTACTTCAAATTGATACTGAACATCTCTTATGACAATACAGTCAATCTCAACTATGCATGGCCCCCATTACCATCCCTGGGGCGCCCCTGGGTCAAACATGCGGCGTGGGGATACGCGTCGGCCTCTGCCGCGCCATTTCTAGTTTACATTTCTTTTAGTCAGAACCAATATTGTTTACATTTCTTTTAGTCAGGACCAATATTGTTTACATTTCTTTTAGCAAGGACTGTTGTTAGGCTTGTTTCAAGATGAAAATCTTAAACAGCATACCATCAGAAACACACAGCATACCATCAGAAACACACAGCATACCATCACAAACACACAGCATTACCATCACAGACACACAGCATACCATCACAAACACACAGCATACCATCACAAACACACAGCATGCCATCACAAACACACAGCATACCATCACAAACTCACAGCATAACAAAACAAACACACAGCATATCATCACAAACACACGTCATACCAAAACAAACACACAGCACACCATCTTAAACACACAGCATACCAAAACAAACAAACAGCATACTATGGCAAGCACACAGCATATTATTATAGGCACACATCATATGATTTAAAAGTGAGGATTTTAGTTTTAGTGATTAATAGTCTTGAATACTGATGATAAAATGTTGCTTATTCGTAGATAAATACATGTAATAGATGGAATTAGAAAATAATTGAATTTTGATGTGGCAAATTGTTGAAAAAAGTCAACTTTGATTCTACCTTGAATCAATCATATTTTTGTTTCATGAATAGAGAGTAGTATAATTTGTGTTCATTATGTTATTGATTTTGTTGTTATTCTTGGATAAAAATATAAATACACAAGCACATTGGTTAAATTGATATCACACGCCACATGCTTGCAACGCCAAATTCTGTAAACAACTACTGCTTTAGATTCATACATTGATAAACTTAAATAAAGGTCCAATGAAATCCAAAAAGCAGTTAAAATACCAATATGAACATGTATTTTTATGTAAAAAGTAGCCATAACTCCTTTATTGACCAATTGTTTGAGTGACAATTTGACCTTTACCATCCTCTTATCAATATGTACACTCATTCCAAGTTTGTATGAAATCTGCACAAGCAGTTCCAAGATTTCGCTCCAGACACAATAGTGAGATTATTTTCAAGTAAAAAAGGCCATTACTCTGTTATTTGCAAATGAATTGCAACAGCATTTTTCACACATCATTCTATAATGATATATACACTTCTATCAAGTTTCCATGAAATCGGTTCAAGCAATTCTGAGATATTGTTCCGGACGGACAATGCTAAAACTATATCCGTTCACCTATGGCGGTGGATAATAACATAAAGAAAAGAGAAGCTATTTCTTAAACTTTGATTGATTATTATATCTTACAACAAAACATTACTGCAAGAATGTTAAGGGAACAAACTATAATAATAACATATTAGATCAACACCATGTATAAGAGAATATGCATAATTTAAAACCCAAACATAATAAAATATAACATTTAACTGCATCATGATTCAAGATGTGAAGATATTGATACTTTATAGCATTATTATGTAAATCATAACAAAATAATCATTTATATACAAAATGAAATCCAAATGTGCTGTTTTATTAATCATTATTAAATTATAAATCTTATTGAAACTTCATCTTGTCATTATAAAGGCTACAGTGTACGTCTGAATTAAAGTCAATTGTGGTCAAAAACTAGAAAACCTAGTAATGTCTTCAACAATTGGTAACCAATTTTTAGCTCGACTATTATATCTGAAATATATATAGTGGCGCTATCCAACTCACCCCGGCGTCTGCGTGAGTGTCTGCGTTAGCGTTAGCGTCTGCGTTAGCGTGCAAATGTTAAAGTTTTCGTACTACCGTAAATATTTTCTTTGTCCCTTGACTTATTGCTTTCATATTTTGCATAATTGTTAACCAACATGACCCCAACATATAAACAATAGCAGACAACTCTATCAAGCATTTTGTCATAATTATGGCCCCTTTTCCACTTAGAATATAATGCAGCAAATGTTAAAGTTTTCGTACTACCCCATTTATTTTCTTTGTCCCTTGACATATTGCTTTCATATTTTGCATACTTGTTTAACAACATCACCCCAACCTATAAACAAGAGCAGACCACTCTATCAAGCATTTTGTCATATTTATTGCCCCTTTTATACTTAGAATGCATATTATTGATAAAACTATATTAAAGTTTGCGTACTACCCCAAATATTTCCTATATCCTTTGACATATTGCTTTTATATGTTGCATACTTGTTTACCAACATGACCCCAACCTATAAACAAGATCAGACCTCTGTATCAAGCATTTTGACATAATTATGGCCCCTTTTACACTTAGATAATTGAACATTTTGCTTAACTTGCCATAAGTTCTTTATTTATGATCACATTTTATTATTACTTTGACAAAACAACACTTACCTGAATACCACAATGGATTCCACCCAAACAATACCCCACGCCCCTACCCAGAATCCCTTCCCCCCCCAACCTACCCCCTCCCCCAAATGTTTATTTTCTACATTTTTTTAAACATCATCTAATAAATTTCCACACCTCACATTATACCCCCCCTCTCACCCCCCCCCCCCCTCTATCCCCCCCCCACCCGATTTTTTTTTGTTTTTGAAAGATTGTCTAATAAATGACCACACCCCACATTATACCCCCTCTCAACCCTCCGCCCCCCCCCCCCCCCCCAAAAAAAAAAAAAAAATTAAATAAAATATTTTTTCCTTTTTTTATTTTTGAAAGATTGTCTAATAAATTATTGAATATGAACACTTTCCCCATGATGGCTTACGTTATACTGTCAAGCATTCGAATAGTGGAGCGCGCTGTCCTCTGACAGCTCTTGTTCAAATCTTATTTAATCGAGCTATACAAACATTTGAAAAAAAACAACACTCAACATAATAAGAGTTGGAACATTTTTTATCCTATGTATCATGATATCAAATTAGTGTTTGGTATTTAATAAAGAATATAAATACAATGTAGATACAGGTATGAATTTTTGCCAAAACCTGCTTATCTTTTAGGTGCACTTTTTGCCCTAACAGGTGGTCTACTTAGTACATGTATGTAGTGAACAAAATGGATTTCTTTACAAATAATTTTACTTACAAAAATCATATTCATTATCTCATTCATTTTTCTTTTTGTATATTCACAGTTGATGTACTGGAGACAGATTGGTCAGCCAGTTCTGTGGGTATTGAGAATAAATGGAATTCTAGCCAGACACAGGACATCTTCTTACCTGTTTCCTGTCCATGTGGAAGTGAGTGTAGTTGTTATAGTTTCTGTTGAGCAGCAGAATTAATAATTGAACTTAAATCAGATCCTGGAAATCTATTGACAAGATCCAGTGTCTAGGTGACATTGACGGGTTGGAATAGTAGTCTAGTGAGTAGTGGTACCAGAACTAAATCAAGACACTAGACATGTACGGACCTCCATCATGTCTTGGTGGAAGTGACTTAAGTTGGAATAGTTGTCAAGTGAGCAGCAGGAATTGAACTTAAGTCAACCACTGGACCTGTACTGACCTCCAACTTGTTGAGGTGGAAGTGACTGCGGCTGGGATAGTTGTCAAGTCAAGAATTACAAGCCAAGTCTTGTCAGGTAAGATAAACTTGATATCAATAACAGCCACAGCCTCAGTGGCATGCAGCCCAATCACAGATTATGAACTGTGGTTTAAGTTCTAAGGTATGGGATATTGTGACAAGTCATTGTCTGCTGTCAAATGTGTGTTGCCTGTCATTTCAAGTACCACTTTCGGCTCTTGACATCTTCCTTTTAACCACAGGAAAATGTGTAGATGTTTTTGCAGTCTTTACCCAATAGAGAAGAAATCCATATTTGATACTGTGTGTTGGAAATTTGTGTTGAACATTGAAGTTTAAGACAATTATTTATTAATTCCAGATAATAGCAAGTTGTTCTAAGCAATTCATTATCAATATAAAGAAGTGAAACTCCAGCTGCTGGAGCAGTATTGAATTTTTATTAAAAACAATTAGTTGGTCCTTTATTTAAGGCAAGTGACCGATTTCCCAAACAGTACAAAACAGCACAATACAGCACAATACAAACTAACATAAACACAAAATCAAGCCTGTTATTTATCACCAGTATTAATGTGGTCAAATTATTTTGAATGAGTATTTCATAAATTCCATATATTTACCTCAAACATCATGTTTATGACTTTAGTTCATGTCTAAAAGTATATTCAGTATGTATTACAGTTTAATAAAGACATTAAGAGCTTCTACAATTCCATGAAATGAAATTAAGTAATATTTCCTGGACAAACAGAGAAGTTTGGTAAAAAAAAATAATTTTGAGTTATCTCCCTTGGACTGGCATTACTCGTATAATTTGTCACTTCCATTTCCAAATGTAGCATGATCCAACAAGGGAGGTCACATTTGGGTTGTTGACAAAAAATGGTTCTTTATTGCTTCACTTTACATGAGTCTAACTAACGTTTAAGAGCTCTTTTCTAGTTGGATTAAACAGTCTGAAATCACCCACTCCAGAAAGTCGAAACACTTATCTGACAGAACATTCAATTCCATGCTACATGCAAGATATTTACATCACAAAAATTGTAAACCAAAAAGATTGGAATATTTGTTTTCACGGTTATAGACAGTGTTCCTGATTGAAATCAACGTGCTATTGCTTGAAAATCATTTATTTATTGGTATACACAAGAAATGTCATTATGTGGTAGAATATTTGCAGAAATAAGAATTTTGAAAACATTTGTGCCTGTCAACATTTTCCGATTGGTTTCGGAAGTTGCCGATCGTATTTATATACACTGTATTGATAGACATAGGCCAAAGGACAGAATATCCTTCATATTTCAAGTGTGTCTGCCTTGATATTGTCACTTTATAAATGAGAAGCAAAATCATACATGTATCAACCCGTTATAGTCAGTTACATTAAAATATTTGGGTGCAGTCATTTGTTTTTTGTAAACCGCAACATGCTTTTTTTCGGTAATTTTCGTAACCATTGGACATTTCACATCACAAGTTTTCGTATAAATGCATATGTTTTCCTTCAAATATTCTTCAACTTTCTTGGTGTATGCGAATACGTTAAGGATTTAAAAGTAATATTACCTTGATTTTGGTCAGGAAGTCTTTATAAAATTGCTTAAAAAAGAAGCCCCAAATTTAGTGCATACAATATTTGAACCCCCAGGCCCTACATATTTCATGTTATTCTTTTTTGGATAGTTCCATAAATTCCTATAACTTCGACCACCCACTTATTTTGGACATTATGCCACTTACATGTATCTGATTAATCTTGAGTTATTTCTTTGTATTTAAAAATGCTATCACATAATTTATTTGTTGTTAACAACATATTAATATTATATATAGTTTGAAAAAAAAAGGCCTTTGTTTAAGATTTAGCTAAATTTGCTACACATGTAAAATTAAATGCCAATAATTTTTAGAATATTCACTTTAAATCAGTACGTTTTTATTTATTAGTCTAAAAAATTATTAATTTATTTATTTATTAAAAAAATATTACAAACATAAAATGTTTTCCTTAAAAAATAATGACATAACAGATTGATTGTAACATAGGAACTAATCACTGGGTTGCTAGGGTGCCATCCTAGGAGTGTCATGTAACTATTAGGAAGTACATGATATGTCAATTACTTTGCCTTTATTTTGTTGTTTAGACATGGAGTGGTTAATGAAATGTTTTACTTTTCCTGAACATGTTTTTATTCAGTATAAAAAGTAAATGAACTCTGCATTGTTGCTGAATATACAATGCATTTGAAAATAGGCTTTATGCTGATTGAAATTAAAAACAAAAAAACAACTTGAGCATCAGTATCTGTTCTTTCTGAGCAAAAGTGGCATTTATTGTTAGTGAAGAAGATACATTTTCAAGAATAAACATCAGAACTATAAATGTTTTTTAGAATGTGAGCATTTTATTCAGTAATCTCATAGTACCAGTTTTTGGATAGAAATCCAATAGCATTATTGAAAAGTTTGCAATCCCTTGTTCCGAAATAAAAATCATTAACAAATATGCGGAGTAATTCATTTAAACAAACAGAAAATGCATTCTGAAACCCTTAATAGGAGTCCTGCAATCATTTGTAATCAATAACTTATGTTTTAAAAATCATTGGTTCATGCTACCAATTTTAAAATATTGAAACCAATCCCTGAATAATGTAAATATGCCATGACGTTGGAATAACATATATCCCGATCAGACTAGAATATTTAATATACCCATCGTCTGTTATAAAAAATAGTAACATAGGTTACAACTCAAATTTCTCACTTTGTTTAAACTTATTATAATTTGTAAATTATCAACTGGTAGGAGAGAAACATACATTTATGTTTGTTCTCCCTTTATTCTATTTGAATCACATTCTGAAGAAGTACATGTATTTGAACTTAAGTAAACTACTTAAAATTTAAACAAAGGAAATTAAAGCAAATTTTGTCACAGAACTGTATTTTATTTTGTATACTGTCTTGCTATACCATTCGACATATTGACTGATTATATTCATAAATGTAGCAATATTTGTATGTTTCTTATTGGCTTTTGTGGTCTTGTGCTTCATTTAAATAAAAAAGCCTGTGTGGTAAGAGTGGTACAATTGTGTAGTAAAATACAACACCCTGATGCCTGTGATGTTAATCAAGATTAAAGGTAGAGATAAATATTACTCTAAGAGGGATTTGCAGGACTGTTATACACTTAGAAGTATGATGATGATCATACATTGTTTAACCCCTAAGAAATGATCTACGTAAATTGATGTGGGTGCTGCATAAAACAACAATCAGGTCTTGTGTTCGCTGCATAATACAACTAAATAAGGTAAACATGTACATGTAAATAAGACCAACGTGTTCACTGCATATAACGACAATAAGGTCATTAATTTGTGTTTGCTGCATAATACAACTAAATCATTGCGATCCATCCCTTGACAAAGAAATTAGTTTTTACAGTAATGTATGCAATTGTTTTTGTGTTCATTTGCTGTTCTTGTTGATATCCGAGTTTTTCAAATGGCAGCATTATTTGTTCCCTTTGATATATTGCTCAAGAGCTAGAAGGTTACAACATTGCAGGGCATAGACCTCATTTTTGTAAGTTAATACATGTTAATTATCCAAAAACTACTTCATTACATTTTTACTGTATTTATTGTTTTTAACAACAAAAACATACATCTGGAGC
This sequence comes from Dreissena polymorpha, assembly GCF_020536995.1. NCBI lineage: Eukaryota > Metazoa > Mollusca > Bivalvia > Myida > Dreissenidae > Dreissena > Dreissena polymorpha. The sequence goes on along the minus strand of NC_068355.1, from coordinate 177,823,136 downwards.
AGTTTAAGGCAAAACTTCTCTCTCATACAAAATTGATATAAACAACCAATAATAAACATCCTTAAGGTAATTGTATTAAAATGCGCATACATGTTATGTTGTAGATAATTGTATAACCTTAATGTTGCCTTGCTAGGCTTTTCTTGTAAGAATGAATGTGGCTGTCCCACTTGTGTTTTCTGATAATAATTCACACTGTTTGTATTAACCCTAAGCTACCAATAAAAAGAACAATTTTTAGCAATTATCTGATATGACTGTAAAGTGGTTTACTCTTTATGTGTTTAATTTGGTTGTAGTTGTATGCATGAACTAGGATGTACATGATTGTAATACTTAGCTATCTATTCTCCACAGTCAACATTTAAGCATGCACTTCCGTTTACCAGATAGGCATGACTCTCCTCACCAGTGGTTATTTCTGTTGATCAAAATAATAATAAGTGACAGCAAAATGTGTCTTGTTCTTAAATTAATATATTTATGAGTAGACCAGAAATATTGTGTATGTCTCTGCATTGACTGATTTGGGAGGTACATATTGATTGACCCATCCTTCCATCTCTACACGGTGAACACAAATCTTTCTTACTTGCATGGATTTTGTACTTGAACACTACCAACACACCTATATCAACCTTACTGCACGTTGCTGTTGACGCTCACCTACTTTTGGTTTAGACAAATGCAGAGTCCAATCTCTTGTAGGCTAAGAGCTTATATAGGCTGAGAGCTTGTATAAGCTTTATTGCTAAATAAATGTTGTTGTTATTTATCCCTTTACCACATAAATACGTATTTTGACGCATTTGTATTCCCTCAGAAAGTTAAATTTAAATAAAGACCTATCTTACTAGATGCAAGTTTAAAAGGCTTTATTTCAAACTTTTAAATACTGATTAGCTGCAAACAGCATAAAACCTGAACAGCCTGCAAGTTACTAACAGGCTGTTTTGGTTTTATGCTGTTTTCACATAGCCATTTTTACATTGCTTTGAGTGGGAAAGAGTTAACTAAAATTTATGCATTCCATCTAACAAACATTTTCGCTTTCTACAATGCTTAAACACTGACATAGTTTGTATGAACACTCTTAATAAACTAAAATCACCTGCCTTATCTTGACTATGACATTGACCAACTTTGGGACTTAAACTCAGAAGGTCTAAATTTTGGTTACACCAAATTTACCCATCTTAAGTTTCTCCTAGAAATTTACCTCATTTTGTACTTAGATTTCTCACTCTGGCCTAGTTTTTGGTTAATTATACCCCACCAAACGAAGTTGAGCTTGTCTGTCGGTAGGTCGGTCTGTCTGTCGGTCGGTCTGTCGCTCCGTATTAAGTGTCCGCTCTCTGATTAAAGTTGTTTTCATCCGATCTTAACAAACTTGGTCAGATGTTATATCTACATGTAGGTGATGTCTAGGTCAAGTTCAAATATGAGTCATGCCGGGTCAAAAACTGGGGCCACAGGTTCACTTAGTGCGTTTTAAACATTGAGCATGGTGTCCGCTCTCTAATTCAAGTAGTTTTCATCTGATCTTCACCACACTTAGTCAGAAGTTGTATTTAGATGATCATCTGGTTTTAAGATAATGTATTGCCTATCTGATGAGCAGGGATCATATTTTCCCGCAACATCAATCGGTCCGGATATAAATGGGAAAAACTATCCGAAAATGTATATTCGAAATCATGACAAATTACGTTAATATATATACCATTGATTTTGCCATTCATGAAGGTGGTATAATACATGTACAAGTAAAATTCCCTTAGGCATTTTTTTTAAACGGAACGAGTTTTCTCAACTGGTTTTATCATTTGGTATTTCATTGTTGTTTTGTGTGCTGTTTTATCAGACTTTTTTCAAAGTTGTCAATATTATAAATCTGTGTAAGTCTATACCGATGTTTTAAATTGTTGTCGACTCAATAATAGCTTACAAACATGCACTGAACCAAACAAATGTCTGTGCGTAGGTTGGCTACTGACAACAACAACCAAATATTTAATAAATAATGTGTTGTCAAAAAACCTACGGCCGATAGTTTAGATGCGTAGGGATTTAATCACGAGAGCAAAGCATTTGAAACCACGCATCTAATTTTCCGGTCGTGAGTTATTCAACAACAAAGTATAAAGTACACGAATTATTTCGATTCTAACACGGTTTTACTAAAGATTTATTCAATGTATATTATTTTCCTTGTGTACTATTTTATGTGAAGTTCCGCCCATAAAAATAACTTTCGGCTGTTCTGTCGATCAGATCCGCGACTTTCATTCATAATTATATTACCGGATTATTACGCTGGTGGAAAATGTATCGGCATGTTTTGTTTAGTTAAAGCGCGTGCGTTCAGACGCGTCTTTTCGGATGCGTCTTTAATCCGCTGTTCACAAGTTTTTGGTTCTTGGTCTGACGTGCAATTAACCGGTCCTGACCGGTTTAGAGACTGCAGCGAATGGTTTATCACATCTTATCGAGATAAGAATGTCATAAGGGTGTGTTAGCATGTACACTGTGTAATCGATTCATGACATGAGAATTTTAATAGCAAATAGAATCGGATCGACTGTTTGGGATTTTTAATCGGTCTTTCATGACCCCAATCGGTCTAGGACCGACAAAACCGAAAAAAATATGATCCCTGCTGATGAGCATATACTTGTGAGGCATGCTCACACTCTTCAATAAATCTTTGTTTACTATTGTTTGTTGGTCAATACACAATGATTAGTAGTTCTTATTCATGGGAGTTAAAAATTGTCTGTTATGGTGTTAGCCAGTGTCATTAATAACCAGGCATCATACAAACAAGAGGTTTTAAAGTGGGTTTCAATTCAAACAGAACTTAATTGTAGTATATACAGTAAAACCAACGCAGAACAAACATAATCCTCGGTCACGCCACGGCCAGAATGTTGGTACTCAACAGCCGCGTCGTGTGTTCACGTGTTGTATCGCCGAGGCACGCGGCATCGATGCACGCAACGACGCCATGTCTGTATTAACCTTGCGTACTTTCGCGGAATAAACCCGCCGCATACGTTGGTGGCAGATTGAGTGCAAAGATATACACCTACATGTACATTTATGAAGCGTCAAAGCCTAGATTTACGCTACTTTAATAGACTAAAGTTATTATTTTCACGTTTCAATAAGCGGATTTGATAAGTATTTGATGCTTTGAAGCTTATTTATATAATATCACGTCCTCAAATTTGACACGTAATGTTCCTTAACAAATAATCGTTGAATTAATTACATGCAACTGTAAATGTTTCGTTCAATTCTCAAATGAGCATTATTCAATTTGTAATCCAAAACAAGCTTCCGAATTTTAATGCTAACACGACATTAACAATTAAATTCAATCGTCAAATAAACGGTGCTTTATCATTTTTGTCTCCTTTGTCTCAAAAGGGGACGAAAATTATGCAGACATATAGACCGTCGCATGGAAAATGTGGGTGTATTTTGTTTTGTATAAAAACATTAATATCCCATCAGGCGATTTACACGTGTTCAGTGGAAAAAACAAACGCCCCGATTGGATGTTATTTCATCACATCTTTAAATAGAAACAAATGCACAATTTATTTGACACAAAAAGAATAATGGCGAATGTTTGTATTTCTTGAAATTCATGAGAACTTTTATTGTAAATATTTCCAGAATTTGCTTTAAAACTGGACTATACTGGATTATCGGGTTAAGAGTAGCGACAGGAAAAATAGTAAGTATGCAGTAATAGATACATTAAATTTATTATTATTTTAAATATAAGTATAATTGTTCTTTTAAAATGTATTGACCAACTAATCATTTAAAAAAGATTTTTATTTTATGATGCGCATCGACTTGCCTCGGCGGACAGATGCAAAGCATCGCGGCGAAATCAGTCAGTGCCCAGGGTTCCCGCTGTCGATCGCCATTGGCGCCAATTGCGACAAAATAAAAAATCTGGCGACAAAATTTCGTAAATGGCGATTTAAAAAAAAATCGTCATTTTTCTGCATTTATATTTTCTTAAAATGACAAAAGACGCTGTGTTTTCCAGCCGCTTTACGGCAGTCGTAATACTATAGATTTCCATGATGTAAGCGATACAGCTGTTTTCAATGGAGCGTGGAGCTGACTGCATACTACCGCAAAGTGGCATGTTATGGTGATAATTGCGATTATCTGGAGTGTTGTTGCAAGTTATCTTAATTGGTCGGCAGTTTTATTGCATCAGAGATAAGGCAATATTGAAATATGCCGACTTTGCGCTTAAATGTGAAGTGTTTGTCACAGTGTTCGAAGCAGATTCAAGACCATTTAATTGACAACAATGACAATCAGAAAGGTAAGTATCGATTGTTTTTAGAAATCGGGTGTAATTATAGAAAATAGTTAAACATTTTACATGTATTGGTTCTATTTAAACAGTGACATATTTCTCTTTCACTCGTCAAAATGGCAAGTTCAGAGTGTAAAACGACTTTTAAAAAGTGAACATTAGATTCTGCTAATTTTGAGACTCATTCAAAATGCAAACGTTCCCCTCCCTAACATTCACCAGCTAACAAATAAAAACCAAACAAAAGACAGTTGTTTATCAGAATTTTATTTCCTTCAATATGATTTCCAACACACAATCTATGCTGTGTAAACTCTTTATATCCTCATCACTTATCAATTCACTCACTACCGAATGTACTGTTTTAAGAAAGGTAAACATAGTTAAGCACATTTATATTATTCATATACTACACATTAATTGATTATTATTAGTTTAATATTAATATTATATCTCCCTTTTTGTATTTTCAGAATACCATAGAGCTTATGAAGCACCAATACTGTGGCAACATATTCAGGCTGCTAAGAAGGTGTCAATCAACAAGAGTTACAACTGATTGAATGTGCCTTTATTTAATGAACAATTTTAAATGTGTTGTTATTATAAATACTACTGTTATTAAATAAATTCCTTTAACATACTGTAAATGCTCATTTTTTTTGGTATTATAATAACATGATCTTCATCGCCCAAATGTTGCCCCAGTGTGGCGACAACTTTTTTAATTTGGCGAAAGTAAGTGGCGACAACTTTTGAAAGCCCAGAGGGAACCCTGAGTGCCTTCTTTTAGCTCATCTATTTAAAATAAAAATGAGCTATTGTCATCATCTGAGGGTTGGCGTTTGCCTCGGAGTCAGGTTAAGTTTTGTGCTTAGGTCCACTTTTCGCATAAACAAAGCTTTTGCATTCAAACATGGCACACTTACTTACTATCATGAGGGGACTAACCAGGCAAAGTTAGATAACTCTGGCTGGCATTTTGACAGAATTATGTGTCCTTTTAATGTTAAAAACAGATAAAAATTTGGTTAAGTTTTGGGTTTAGGTCCACTTTATTCTTGATGTATCAAAGCTATTGCTTTCATACTTACAACACTCACTATCATAAGGGGACTGTGCAGGTCAAGTAATGTAACTCTGACTGGCATTTTGACATGATTTTGATCCTTTTTATACTTAGACAATTCAAAATTTGGTCAAGTTTTGTATTAAGGTACACTTTATTCCTGAAATGTCAAAGCTATAACTTTCATACTTATAACATAATCTAACTATCATAAAGGGACTGTGCAGGCAAAGTAATGTAACTGGCATTTTACGGAATTATGGCCACTTTTATACTTAGAAAATTGAAGATTTGGTGAAGTATTGTGTTTGTCATCTGTATTCCTAAAGTATCTAAGCTATTTCTTTCATTCTTGCAACACTTACTTACTATCAAAAGGTGACTATACAGGAAAAGTTATGTTACTCTGACTGGAATTTAGACAGAATTATCGCCCTTTTTATACTTAGAAAAATGAATTTGCGGGTTAGTTTTGTGTTTTGGTACACATTACTCTTTAAATTGCATAGCTTTCACACTTGGAAAAGTCGCTTACTATCATAGGTGGACTGTACATGACAAGTTGCATAACTCTGTTTTGCATTTTGATGGAATTATGGCCCTTTTTGTTTTTGAATATTTTGTTGTTTGTTTTGTCTAGATACACTGTATTTCTGAAGTATAATCGCTATTGCTTTAAACTTTAAATACTTTCTTAATATCATAGGGTACTGTACCTGGCAAGTTAAATTTGACCTTCACCTTTGAACAACATTGACTCAAGGCCATGTTGTGGATAAAGAATATTGTTGTTCAATCTGCCAAGATCATAATAAGGAGATAAATGCAGTATTTTACTGTAAAAAATGCAATACTTTTTACTGTGGACAGTGTATTAAGTATCACAGAAAGCATCGTCTGTGGTTTAATAAACCTTATGGAAAGGATGAAGTCATGAAGTGGCCACTTTCCAAGAAAATGGAGAATTATCTCATAACATGTGATATTCACAAAGATGAACAATTAACTAAATTCTGCCAAGACCACAGTTCTCTGTGCTGCTCTAAATGTGTTGACTTTGATCACAGGTATTTTAAATATATATTACCTTCTTCAATTGTAATGTAATATTTCAATACCAATATATTGTACTGCATTAAGCAATAGTGACTAGCAATATTCAGTCTTATTGATAACATGCTTAATAAGAATCATGGTGTGGCAAATTGCTGTGGTAGCTAATTGCTACCTAGATACATTTTCTGTCTGTTTCTTAGTGTGGCTTCTAAAAAAACACTTATCATCTGTTATGATTTTACTCCCATTTATACAAATCATCATTTTGTTAATTACCATTTGATAATTCGTCTTTTGACCATACGATCCTTTTTGGAATACAGGCTATTAATGAAGTAGCTATTTATTATCATGTCTATCTGTAGTATCGGCCATCTTAATGAATACATACGAATTTTGGAAGTGAAACATTACAAAAACATGCATGTGAAATGTCAACCAAAGTTAAATGTGTATTATTGGACGTAACAACAAAAACTGCGTTTGAATTGGCAATGTTTTGACAACATACTGGCTGGACTTTTAAAAGATAAGCAGCATATAAAACATTTGAAAAAGTACTATTAATCCATAAACAAATTAACATAATTGGGAGCTACGTATTTAAAAAGCATAGCATCACTGGCATAAACATTACCTACTTTCCAACGAACACCGGAAGTCATGACAATTATTGTTGTAATAGTCATGGATAACCATCAAATACATTAAATTGAACCAAAACATTAACTGTCCAGCACTTCTTGAAGGTGTTTCTTTAAAGGAAGAGGACCAATTAGAGCTCCAGATAACATTTGGATCAAATTCTTATTTTACTGCATAGTTTAACAATTAATTCTTATTATACCCCCTATTTATAAAATTAATTATTATATTTCTCTGTATGTGTTTAATTATTTATTTCAAGCCTGATGTATTACTGTTTCCTTGTCTCAGCTGTTCTTCCAGACACTGAGCTTGAATGTTTATTAAAACCGCTTTAGATTCACAGTCATTAACGAATTAGCTTATAAGTTCATCAATTATTTACGAAACCATGCTTTGGTTATTTTGTTCTTTAAAATCGGATTGAAAGAATGCATGCAGCGTGAAAATTTCAAATGGCTTTTGTGCCTTCTATGCTTCGATACACCGCTTCGGTCAGCCATTTTGTTTTTTTAGCTCCAGAGGCCAGCGGGTCCTATGTCATGGTCCTGTGTCCGTCGTGCGTGCATGCGTGCATCCGTGCGTGTGCGTGCGTTAACTTTTTCTTTTTTTACATCTTCTTCTCCTAAACTACTGGTCTAATGCTGATGAAATTTCTCAGAAATGTTCCTGGGGTGAACCTTTTTCAAATTTGTTCAAATTATGCTCCTGGGGTCAAATTTGACCCTTCCCCGGGGGTCACAAAATTGAAAATTTTCTTATATAAGGCCTATTTTGTGAAAACTTTAAAAATCCTTTCGTCCATAACCATAAGGCCTAGGGCTACCAAATTTGGTACGTAGTGACATCTTATAGTCCTCTACCAAGTTTCTTCAAATTATGCCCCTGGGGTCAAATTTGACCCTGCCTTGGGGGTCACAAAATTGAACATATGCTTAAATAAGGCCTATTTTGTGCAAACTTTAAAACCCTCTTGTCCATATCCGTATGGTATAGGGCTTCCAAATTTGGTTTGTAGTGACATTTCATAGTCGTCTACCAAGTTTGTGCAAATTAAGCCCCTGAGATCAAATTTGACTGTTTCCCAGGGGTAACAAAATTGAACATAATTTATACTTATATTGGGCCTATTTTGTGCAAACTTTAAACAACACCTTGTCCATAACCATTGGGCCTATTTCTACCAAATTTGGTATGTAGTGACATCTAATAGTTCTCTACTTAGTTTGTTCAAATTATGCCCCTGGGGACAAATTTGACCCTGCCCCGGGGGTCACAAAAATGAACATATGCTTTAATAAGGCCTATTTTGTGCAAACTTTAAAAATCTTCTTGTTCATAAATATAGAGCCTAGGGCTACTAAATTTGGTATGTAGTGACATCTAATAGTCCTCTACCAAATTTGTTCAAAGTATTCCCCTGGGCTCAAATTTGACCCTGCCCCGGGGGTCACAAAACTGATAGATTTTACCAGGGGAGATTACTGCGGCCGTGTGGCTGTGACCAACAACAACAACATCTTGTAAACATGAGATAAAACCCTGTCATTTAGTGCTATTTAAGATCAGATAGTGACTGCTTACAAAGGAATTGAAGTAAGAACATGTGTTATGCATGTTTTTCTTAAAAACTGAAAACAGTCGGGTTTTATTTAAATATGTCGAAAGTGACCATATATCCGGATAAAAATATTTCGGATGACATGTTAAGTTCATGTATTTTTTGTAGTGTTGTAGCGAGTATATACGATTTTTTATATGTGTTTATTTGTAATATATTGATAAAATATGTTACAATTACACATAATAGACAAGAAAAATTACACATTAAAGCTGAATTTCATAAAATGCAGCAAAGACAAATTAGCGGCCCGAGCCGATTGTGACAAACATATTTTCCTACAATAACCGAAGCATTCGTCTTTGTATTAGGGTTGGAGTTAGTGTTTGTGTGCCGTATGAATAGATATCGTTGCAGAAATTCAAATAAACCGTTAAACTAAGTTTAGATTCACATTGTACATGTATGATATACAATTGCTGGCGAATTCGGCTGTACAGCCGTTTTCAATTTGAGCATTAAATATCTGGCTTATTTTGCATTTTTCAACACATGTTTTTCTTAACTTTTATTTTAATTTTATATTGAAATATATATATATAATTAGTTTTTCACACATTTTATATAAATTCATAAATATTTGACAAAATCGTATATACGCGCTTTAAACCAGTATAATAATATCTTATTGATTTTAAAAACACAACTTCCATGAACATAATTATTTCAAGAAAAGTCAATGTATGATACTGCATGGTAAACTTAAACTTTGTATCCAAGAGAAGGTGTTGAAATTAATGAAGTGCAATGTTCTTAACTATCGTATAGGCTGCTTTTTAATTACTTTTGATTCATTGTTCTGTTTGTGAATCATGACTCATGAATTGTGGATATGAGTGTCAATTGCTCAACGATCCATATATATTTACGACCATTTTATAATTTTCTTAATATAAGTTATGAATTGATCTTAGAAGTCAAATGTATTATTTAATTAAATACATTTATAAATATAAAGAAATAATCTTTAGATTATCATAATATTCTCAGGCCTGTTGGTCTTAGGGATGTGTGGTTTGTAAATTATATTTTGAGATGATTCTTTACAAAGAAAGATGCTACTATCGTATTTGTTATAAATGTGTGAAAGGCTCTAAGAAGAAACAAGAGATTATTACCCCTGTACCAAACACTAACAGGATTTTACGGGTTTGTAGTAAGCAATTTCTCCTTTTATCACAATTATTTCTACCCTACCTGATTATTTCCTTCATATTCCATTACAATTTAATTGTCATCTGCAACGTCTTTCGAATTGGGACAGTCCAAAATGTGTCGTTTGGTAAAGGGTTAAGGCATTTTGATTCCTATGGGTCTTGTGAATCTGATTCAAATCAAATGCGTTGTAACGTTTTCCATATATAAAATCTGACCCTTCCAACTTTAAGCGCCCAGTGGGATGAGGGATAGAAAGATAAAGTAACATGCTTGCATAAAAAACAGTGGAACGATACAGTGCCATCATGGTCCTCTTGTTTATGTAAAACGGTCACTGACAGGGCTTAACACTAAGGCACGTCCAAACGACATTCACTGCCTGTACCTAGGTCCGGGCTAGCCAATGTCCCAGGAACATCCCTTGTCAAACAAAAAACATACTTTTACCAAAAGCACACTTTAAACCGACTTTTAAGTGGGTTTTTTCTAGGTTTTTTCCCAAAAGTAGGCTAAAAGTGAGTTTTTTGTGATTAGAAGTTGGTTCAAGTGGGTTTTAAGCGTGTCTTTCATTTATAGCAGTGTGTTTAAGTAGGTTTTTAAATAATATAAGTAGGTTTAAGTGGGTCTTCTATTCTTAAATTCTTAGAAGTGGGTTTAAAGTGGTTCTTTTAAGAAATTAAGTTGGTTTTTTAGCAAACCTATTTATTGCAGTTTTACTTTTGAAAGACTCGCTTAAAACTTACTTTTGAAAGAAGTTGGTCTTTTATGCAGAAGATATCCAGCGATATATTCTCTTTTGTTCAGTAACCACATTGTTCATCCTTTCTTTAATTTTTGCTTGAAATTTTGCAAACACGTTGAATGATTAGCTACTAATAATGTTATATTGTCAACAAATATTATACAAGACACATGTTGGCAGTGTTTGCAGGTTTTTTTTTCCACTTTTTGGGAAGATAGCCCATGGCTTTGGAATTGGGAATTTTATCGGCATTTTCATGAAATTGGGAAAATAAATTCATAAGCCTTTTTTTCCACATGAAAAGTCTGCTGATTAGGGAAATACTAAATTTGATATAACTCTTTATAATCATTCAAATTAAAAGAACAAAATCTTATAATACTTTGTTAGATGAAATTGAATTGAAATTGAGATAAAATACGCATAAGACTTCTTTCTAAAAAAAAAAAAAAAAAAAAAAAAAAAATTTTTTTTTTTTTTTTTTTTTTTTTGGAAATTGGGAATTTTTTGCCACATTTTGGGAAAAAAGTATACTTTTTGGGATTGGGAACATAGCCGAATTTCGGCTATAAAATCGGGCCAAAAAAAACCCTGGTTTGTATGTGTTTTATTGCAATGCTTTTTACAGTCCAGTATCAAAAACAAGTTATTGTTCAATACAACAATAAGAACAAGTATTTTTCAAACTAAGTAAGGAGATATACTGTGACTTAACAAATATGGGAAATAATATTTAATCAACTTAAGCATTACCAGCTTATGTTGAGAAAAATACAATAAAAAGATACATGGCATGGTATACGTTGGATTTTAACAAGTATACAAAAACTATTGTTAATACATATATATATATATATATTGATATAGGTACAGAATCATTTGAGTGATAGCGTTTACTGTTTAAAAGTACATGCGGTTCATTTTTTTGTAGTCAGATCAATTATCTTTACAGGAATGAAGATTCTATTTACTTAAAGCGGGTATATACGATTTTTTATATGTGTTTAATTGTAATATATTGATAAAATATGTTACAATAACACAAAATAGGCAAGAAAAAATATACGTTAAAGCCGAATTTCATAAAATGCAGCGAAGACAAATTAGCGCCCCGAGCCGATAGTGACGTACATATTTTCCTACAATAACCGAAGCATTCGTCTTTGTATTAGGATCGGAGATAGTGTTCGTGTGCCGTATGAATAGATATCGTTGCAGGAATTCAAATAAACCGTTAAACTAAGTTTAGATGCACATCGTACATGTATGGTATACATGCTGGCGAATTCGGCTGTACAGCCGTTTTCAATTCCAGAATTAAATATCTGGCTTATTTCGCATTTTTCGACACATGTTCTTCTTAACTTTTATTTTAATTTATATTGAAATATATATATTATACGTTTTTTACATAGTTTATATAAATTCATAAATATTTGACAAAATCGTATATACCCGCTTTAATAATGGTTTAGTAATTTCTCAAAGTTAAATAGCTTAACATAAAAGGAAATCAGTTGTTTATGTTCATAATATATATCTGTTATATTAAAAATTCAACAAATAAAGAAAAGAGCAATTGTTTGGATGAATAATAAAATTTAATAAAATCGAGCAAAGATCGTGTGAAATAGCTAAACAATTAAGTCAGAAAATCAGGAAGATAAAACGTTAACTAAAGTATAACATTATTTTTATCCCATAGTCGCCAACCGATATGAAAACGAAACTATAGTTAATCTATAGGGATTTGTTTCCTTAATGAATATTGAATACTAAAAAAAAACTATCATGAAAGCAGACTATAAAATATTACATCTATACCTTATTATAAGGTATAGATGTCATATCCCCATATGTATGTATAAGTTTTAATCATACCCCCAAAGTCGACCACCTATGCGAAAAGAAATTATAGATGATCTATAGGGGTATATTTGTTAGTAAGAAATTGAATTTAATTGTACGATTTAGACAACACATGCTATATAATAGATAAATCAACAATTAAACAATGTATTCAATATTTTGCAAGGAACACACTATTACATAATACATATAATCTATAGGGGTTTATTTGCTATGTATGTTAGAAAGCGAAAACTGACGCAACAATGCTATACAATGGAAAAAGCAAAAAATAAACAATGCATTCAATATTTTGCAATGAACATACACTTACATAAGACCATAACAATATAAATACTGTCAAAATTACAGGACCTCTGCTTAAAGTAAGTAATAAGTAATTGGAAACATTGACTCTTGTCTATATATCTATTTAGACTTTACTAGCAGTAAAACATACGAAAGTGGGGAAACAACACAAACATATAACAGGGAATTTTTATTATGCTATAAATTTTGGTTATTTGTTTACTCTACTGTTTACTTTATTGTTTTTAATCTGTTGACCCATATTTCAAATAACAGTTACATGACCAGAATAAATTTCCCCCCATTATCCACACATGCCATGTAAGTTAGGCAGTCTACTGACACAGACAGTTTCTGCATTGCCATCCAGCAGAAGCACTTGCTCCATGATGTCATTTACAGGGATGAGTTCCTGAACACTTGATTCTTTTACCTGCAGTAGGTGACGGACATGTGGCGAAACAAAACCAACAATTTCAAGTCTGTTTATATTTGCCAGACACGAGTCAGTGTGGCTTTCATACAGGTATTGATTAACGATACTAAGTTCTCCTTTTGTTGTGAGGATCGCGTAACAGACTCGTTTTTGCTGTTTTTTGTAACTCCTTGACGTAATAACTTGACCACTAGGTAGTCTTATTCTGGAGGCACAGCAGAGGGCTGGTTTTATTGACAGGTTTAGAACCTCCATCACATGTCTAGAGGTGATGTCATCATTCACTTCGTGCAGCTTGCCTGCAATCTGGCAGTTACTGCACTGGGTTAGTGACTTGATGCGCCTCCCAGTAGTCAGCATGTCCATCGTGAATTGTTTCAGTTCGGCTGACTGGATGTTCTCCACCTCTCTACACAGCTGCTTTCTTGCAAACAGAGTTGAAAGCAGCTGTGTGCTCACATCTCCTGTGCCATGGGAAGATTTGATCAAGAATCCATTTAAATCCTCAAACCCAAAACATGACCATGCCCAGAGTGGCCCGTGGTGCTGTACATACTGGGCAAGATGACAGCCAATGTTGTGAACATTCAATCCACAATTTTGGGGGCCATACAGCGTCTCGAATGATAGCTGGAACTTGGCCAGAGACATTTCAGCTCTTAGCAGGTCATCTTCTGTGATGGCATCACCCAAAAGGAGATAGATCCCATCGACCAAAAATCCCAGGTTGTCCATATACTCTTTCTTCAAGAGCCCATTAACACAGGGAACACTGTAGAAAAGAAGCCAGTGTTGGAATTCAGAGGCTTTCCAGTGGGACATGTTCCCTTCCAACCTTCTTGGCAGGCGAGTGATGGAGTCCACTGGCTTCATCTGCAAAAGTCTCCTGTCTATCTCCTTCACATCATTTCCTAGGTAGTAGGCTTCCTTTGCACTGGCTTTGTTTAACCACAATGACAGGAGTTTCTTTGTCGTTCCAAGTAGAACGCCGTGCATGTAGTCGGGTACACAAGCAACGATTGGGTCCAGATATTGAATGCCGAAGAGCACCGACACACTTTTTATGCCTTTGACGCTCACATTTGTATTCATTGCCTCTTCTGCATTGGACAAAACAGTGTCGGGAGACCTCAGAGCTAGAGGAGAGTCATTCAAAGGAAAGCCCCGGCAGTGGCCTTTTCCCTGCTTGTACATTCTTCCCGGGTCTTCACATGTGACGCATCCATATTCCCCATTATGCTGCACCATCTCCATTACTTGGGCTTTAGCCTGCAGATCCATGGTACAGCATGTTAGGGTTATCTTAACGGAGACATCGTTCACTTGAATCCCGTCTGTAAACAAGACATTCAGCTCCTCTACAAGCGGCTTTAAATAAGTCTTGAAACAGGGCTTTCCGCACCCTTGCCACAATCCCCATATCAGTAAATTCTGTGGCAGGAATCTTTCTGTTGGTGGCAAGTTGTTTATGATGAAAAGGACAGGCCACAAACTTACTGAGGATGAGTTATACAGTGGTACACCATCTGTGTTCATGGTCAGTGTTAAGCTATCACCAAGTTTCTGCAGTACCCTGTCACGCTTCAAAATCTCCTCAAGCTGCTGGGCGATTGGAACAAAAGAAAAATAGCATTTTCTTCGTTTTTGGTGTTGCTTATTCAATGGCCCAATGTATCTTAATTCATTGCAACCCTCAGTCTGACAAACACAAACATCTGATGAAAATGCCCCCCCACACTTTCCACAATAGTCAATAGTCACTGGCTGCACATCAGTAAATACGCTTCGTATGTGTGTGGCAGATATATTTTCAAAGTCTTTGTCATTGACCAGCAGTTTTAACAATCGTATCAAATTCTCCGATGCCGTCGCAGAAAGTTTCATTTTGTTCACATACGATAAAACAGCCATGTATTTATCCCGATCACAGTGAGATGACGCAGTTGTATCCTGATTGTTCATTGTATCAGCTGCTCCATATCCATCACTACAATCTTGCTCAGCATGGCAATCCTCTTCAAGTCGGCTGTGTTCAAACTGGGGCTCTGAGTTGTGCCGCATTCTTGTCCGTTTCGGTACTGGGGCCGTTTCATCCACCTCGTACCTCTTGTAAGGGCCCCGAACTTGCCCATCGAAATCTGAAAGCAAACAAAATAAATAACTCAAAACTATGAATGACAAGACTATTGCCCAGCAATATAAGTCCCCTACAGGCTCCACCAGTGTCAAAAATTCCATATTTTTTTAATATATTTGTTGCCATAGCAACCATAATTTTTTACGTAGGAACGAAATGAAGTGACGTGCATAATGTCCATATTGCCATCTATCCATGTTTCAAGTTTCATGAAAAATATTAAGAACTAAAAGTTATCGCAGGATCCAGAAAAGTGTGACGAACGGACTGACAGACGGAGCGCAAACCATAAGTCCTCTCCAGTGAAACCGGTAGGGGACTAATAATCATAACAAGAGCTGTCAGAGGACAGCGCACTCGACTATATAAGTGCTTGACAGTATAAAGTAAGCCATCATGTGGAAATTGTTCATATTCAATAAGTTCAAGGTAAATATAATCATATTCTAACAGGAAGAGGACCATAATTGAAACATATTGATCGCTTATGTTTTAAAGAAGTGGTACACTATAGACGATTCTGAGTTCAGGTATATTTTCCACAATCTATTGAACATCTGTAAAGACATAAAACAAACCAATAAGATAATATTTCAAGTTTGATAGCAATAGCTTGTTTGTCGGTCTTTCAACAACAACAAAAAAGTATTCTATTTTTTTTACCATGTTTAAAAAAATCTTTTGTTGAGGGGGGAGGGGATTTCTGGGGTGGGGCGTGAGGGATGGTTTTGGGTGAAGTCCATTGTGGCATGTAAGTGTTGTTTTGTCAAAGCTTACACGACAGTTTAGACAAATGGCGGCTGCATGTGTTCATGCAATTCTTTAAAACATATAGCGTCATTTTAGGCATTTAAATAGCGAATTTAATCGTGCCTCTTAAAAACGCGTATTAATCAGGTTATTGATATGACGCTCAAATATTTAATCGACCTATCGGGCTATTTTATAAGCATTTAGGATCGACCGACCGGCCCAAGAATCGACTCGGGCTTCGGGCTTATAGGCTAATTCGAAGACTGCCTCTGTGTCAGTATTATTATGTTTGCCTATAATGCCAATTAGGCAAATTTGCTTTGAATACAATGTAAAGGTTCAAGTGGTTAACATATTCAACACTTGCCATTTATTATTTCTGGGTGTTTCCTTTCCATGTGGGTCTGCAGTCGTTGTTTCCGTGACAAAATCTGGCCACAGATTGTACAAGCCCATGGATGCCCTGAAAATAATAATGTTGATTTTTTTTTTGGGGCAAATGAAACTAAAATACTATGTTAGATTTGTTTTATTTTTATAACAATTTGAATGTTCATGATTGTCTTCACATGTAGTGCATATTACATCTCATTCTTGTGAATGTAAAACTAAAATAATACTATGCATATAAATTAAACTGACATGTTTCAAACTAGATTCTTTTAAATACAATTATTGTCTAATTAAGTTCATTCTTCAATCTTGTATAAAGCTTTTCATTATTATTCATTTTCAATAAATCTGTGTCATGCAATCTTAAAATTGACTAATACACGTCTAGGGCCTTGTTTGACACTGACTTAGGTTGGTTCAATATCAGCAGTTTTAGTTTTCTTAAAACCATACGTTGACAAGGGCAGATATCCCTGAGGCTTATGTACTTGTTTAATTTTCAAAAGTTGCAGATTTTAGTATTGTTTCTAATTTTGTTTCAAAGCATTCCTTTAAAAAATATATAATTTGCCAGTGAATTCCACACAAATTAAACGGAAATAGCCTGATTGATCCAACATGATCAGGGATGGAAATTACTGTCTGTCTGTAATTCTGTCACAATTTGCGTTTAGGTTTCAAAAAATGTGGAAAATTCGAAAAATGTGGAAAAGGGGGGCATATGTCATCCTATGGTGAAACGCCTTGTTTTACCTGATTTAATCTAGCAATTAAGGTTTGAAATATGCACTGTACACTAAGTATGATATTAACTCTCATTTTGCATAAAGGTTATTTATTTCTGTATCAAGAAGGGTTTTGCCTATTTATCTATTCAAAACATTTCTGATTTTGTCATGGCAAAATAATAAATATTTATATATTATCGTACCTGTTTTAGTTCCATTTTGATCTGGCATCAAAATGCTGGCCATCTGAAAAGTTACGAAAACTTCTGAACAAAAAATAATAATGCATAAACTGAAAAGCTCATGAATGTTCAAATTCATAAATAATGTACGTAAAATAAAGAGTTGTACTAGGAGTGATTGTAGGAAAATCTGCACCCGGACAATCAGTATCCAGCGTTTTTTTGCAATCCTGGACAATGGGTACCCGGTAAATTTGTTGACCCAGACAATTGGCATGCTCTTAAATTGTAAACCCGCACTAACGGCACCAGATTATGTATGAAACATTTAATGTTTTCTTACCAAATTAGACATTTTGACACCTTGTTGGACTTAATCGTTGTGAAATATTCCATTTTCGTTTTTCTATTTACACTTGCTTTGATTATCTTTGCTGTGTGTAAACTATTGTTTACATGTGTTATTAAACCAATAAGCAGATTAAGTTAATCAATCCACACTTAATTACATTGTAGTTTGATTAAACAGTTTGTTCACGGGATTTATTAATCATCTCTTTTACCAAAACCAATTAGCGGATTAGAAAAATTACTCAAACAATGTGCTGACAGGTTTTATCAATCGCCTTTGATCGGGTGACAAATGTCCGGGTTTACAATTAAATCAGGTGCCACTTGTCCGGATCTAAAAATTTACCAGGTGCAGATTGTCCGGGATTGCAAAAAAACGCCAGGTGCCGATTGTCCGGGACCGCTAAGAGTTTCTAATAAGTCTCATTGGTGTAATTTTTTACATAAAAATCTATGATGTATGAAACAGTTACAAACATAGAGGAAAAAATACCAAAATTACCATGTTTAAAATGCTTAAGTTCATTCATTTGCAATTAAACTTAAATTTGGCATTATAAACTTATTTAATTCAGTCAGCTCAGAGCTGACCTGCTTACATTTTTGTGAAAGCATAATTCATCTAAAACATTTACCAAAAAAAAGCGCCTATTCTTAGAAATATTACCTTGATAAATGACGATCCACCATCCAAGCGTGGTTCGCTTCCTTCAATACAGCAATATCAGAACTCTGTTGGTGACTACATGGCAATGGAATTTCCAGTTGCTTTAACCTGTTGAGCAAAAAAAATAAACATTTAATATCCAACAAAAAAAATTATTTGAAGTCCACAAAAGGCAATCAACAATGTACAGTGAAACTTTATTTTAACAAGGCTTGTCACCATAGGATGACATATGCCCCCTTTTTCCACATTTTTCTTAACCTTATAAACGCAAAGTGTTTTTCCACATTTATCGAAACCTAAACGCAAAGTGTGATGGAATCTCAGACGGACAGACAATACAAACATAACCCACAAATCTCATCATATATTGCCTTCATATCGCGACACATTCTTGCCGTTTAGTTTAATATGTATTTAAAGCGAGTTAAACCTTAAGGTCAATGTGATAAAATGCAGAGTGAAACTACATAACTGGCACTGAGCTGAGGCGCCAAAATATTACCAGATTCAACTGTCACCTAAGATTTACTAAGCAATAATCTTCTTTTTACTAAGCAATTAATCAAAATCGATTTAAAGCTTTTTTTAAGGTCTTCGAGAAATAAAGAATTAACGGTACTTACCAAGAGATAATGCTATAAAATGTTGAATGTTTTCGTCGTTCGATTGTTTACATCCTAGTTTACATCCCGTCATCCGTGTTGAAATTGTACGAGTGACGTCACACGCACTTTGTTAGTTTCGAATCACTCTGGATCAGCAGACGATTTATTTCATAAATCCTATCTTACGGAGGAATCCGAGATAGCCGATGTATCACGATTGAGTTTCGAATTTGAAGTGTATTACGCACAAGCTTTGTAAAAACGTAGTTTATGTGTGAACAACATCAATTTGATTTCGCAGCATCAATAAACATTTACATTACTTATTATGAGTTGTTTCGCCTTAGATATACGTATCTGCTAGTATCATATTGCGCACGTTTCGCGCCCAAATTGTTTCACTCCATTAAAAAAAAAATCATACACAAACAAAGTCTATACATAACCTTGAAAGCTCGTAGATGTTTTTTTTTAATGCAAAATAAAGAATCTTTACTCTATAGTGGATTTACATCGTATACAAAATCCGTACACAATACATCTAAAATACGACCACTTAAACAGGCGTTAATGAAAGAAAATGACGAATCAGATAATTTTCCGTGTATTATTTTTTTATCGACTTAATGCGGTATATGGGTACTCAAATCTCTCATTTTCCAAACCTAAACTAAATGTAAGGAGTTAAAATGAGCGTTCATTTCACATACGCGGAAAAAAATACCTCGTAGTAGAAGAAGCAGCAATAGTGTAGCATCGTTACGAATGAAACGTCATTTAAGTGCTGCAGTTTTGTAAAATACTTTGCTAGTACTTCATATTTTTCAAACGGGTGTGTTCAATTCAGATGAGACAATTGATCCAAAATATGGTGGCATTGCCTAAATTTGTTTAAAGATCGCAGTCATAAATGGTTTTACTATCAAATAATATGTATGTGATAAGTAAAAAAATTACATCGTTCAAATAATGCGTGTCTATATTTATGAAACGATGGAAAATATATATGCGAACACAACGCTTACTTTGTAAACAATTGTGAGCGTTATGTGTGAATAATCTTAAATAATTGTCTTAATTAGAAATTAATATAGTTTTGAATAAGGTAACCATCATTGTTGGATATCTTATTACTGCTACTTTAATATATTTTATGATTTTAAAATTCTTTATTAATAGTTTCGTTTATCTTAAAGTGTGTGGTAACGTTATTAAAACAATATTCTTTTTTAACTGATTGTGCGAGTAGCGTATTAATAAATTGATTTCATATTTTTGTAAGTATTCTTAAAAGGATGGCCAATTTACTTGTAACTGTTTCGTATTTATTATAAGAAAGGTATTTCTGTACAATTATTTTGGCGAGAATGTTTTATGTTAACGTTTAATATCAAAATAAGATGTTCTCGTATATTTTATTGTTTTTTAAGTGGTTTACGATATGTGTATGTGCCATGGTTTACCATGAACTCATCAACTACAAACTTTTGCGTTATAAAAATTTACGAGTATTAAGAAGATAATTATTTTTAAAATAAAAATGCAATTTTTGGTGTTAAACTACTGAGCCTTTTACTGTTTTCTTGTTGTGGCAAGTAAATTAAAATAATATTAATAATAATAATAATAATTGGTGATCGTCGCCTCTGTCTTTGTTTCGTTGTTTTATTATCTGCTTATCTTTTTTTATCAGAATTCTTGCAACAAGACAATCACTAATTGATTTTATCACAAAGATATAAGGTATTAGAATCTTAACGGATTAAACCTCCTACTGCTTTGCCGACCTAGATCATTCAGTTTATTGCCCAGACGATTGTAAATCACGGCTGATTAAATCTTGTATACTCGTAGGCAATATCCTGTATATTCGTTGGCATTATCCGTATATTGATAGGCAATATCCTGTATATTCCTTCCCGATCACGAGAGTGGAAGATGCTTCAACGATAACCAAACATCTGTCGAACTGCGACTTATTGAATTTTAATAGGTGTTAAATTATTTCAAGAATGTTTGACATATGTTATATTATAATTGTTTCAAGAATGTTTGACATATGTTATATTATAAGTAAGCTGAGTTGCCCCAATTTGAAATACTTACATAACATTTAGTTACTGAATAAAAAACAACTTATAATGAAAGACAATACATGATTTTCGATGTCATTTCATACTGGCGATCATTATATTGCAATAGAATACAAGCACAATCTATAACCATATATTTTGCATATGTAATTGTGATATTGCGAATAAAAGTATATTGTGTCAAGCTGTTATTTCAGCAAAAAAAATGGTCATAATATGTTCGACAAAAAAAGTTACCGCACACCACAAATTTAATATTTATAAACTATAATGAAGAACCAATCTTGTTTAATAATAGTCGACGATAGTTGTTGTTTTTTTTTTCTTCATAAAAATGTTCTCGTTACAAATAACGGACCACATATAAACAACGATTTCCAAACAGTTTAAAACACGTTGAAGTTGAAATAGAATCGCAATCATTATGAAAATAATGTTGTTGTTTTTTTATACTTTTATTTGAAAATTATTAATAGTTATAAATTATTAATTAAACGAGCAAAACTATTCCAGCCATGAAGTAACACAATCCTAAATAATAATTTACAATTAAAATCATAATATAGAGGTTCTATCATCTTTAAAATAATCAACTATTGTGAGGCACGTACGTATAGATATGAATTACTTCCATTATAAATTGCAATAAATAAATGTAATTCGTGGTATTACAAAGCAATTTTTTATTAAATAAAAAATCTGAACTCGTGTAAGGCAGTCTACTCGTTTGTACGGAGCTATTGCAAGTTTCGAAACTATTTTCAATTATAAGGTTACCTTTGACTGTGTCTATTATATGAAATGAGAAACATGCTTAGTAATCACATGTGTAAGCAAAAGTTGGTTGTTGTTCTTTGTTTTCAAACAAATTGTCCGAAGAAAATATTAATGTGCTAAAGACAGCAAAATATAAAAACATCGCCCTTTTCTATGTGCACGTGCATCGCAAGGGAAGCGTGGTCTAGATGTGCCAGAGCGTCATGATTGAGTGTCAGATATCAATTCACCTATGTAGAAAATGGTATAAAACAACATAGTATAAAAATTACAGATGATATTTCGAGTCGTTTTTAGAGATTAGAATTGTAAATAAAAGTGATCAATGTTACGAATAATAGTTTATAATAAAGATGTAAACAATGGGAACTGGTTATGAAAACGGAGATTCTTGGCGATTAATTAATGTAAATTAGTCCATTATAAGTACTTCCTAGGTCGAAATTACGTTTTGTTTATTTGGTTTGTTTGGTGTCAGCATGAAGTAAAAAAATGTTATTGTGAAATATGTACCAACGCGTTTAGTGACCCACAGAATAACAAAATAAATAATAATTAAAAACACTCGACGATAGACAAAATAATTAGGGCTTTTGTCGAAACATTTAACGGAATCGTCCGAAATCAAACGCGCCTGTACTATTGGTCGAAAAATAAATCCGATACTCAACGGATTTGCAGGTGCGCTAAAACCCGTTGATTTGATTGGTCGAAACGGCGTAGTTATTAATATCGCGAGAGCGCGAACTTTGACATTCGAACTGCAAAACAAAAACAGCAAACATGTACGCAATTCTATATTGGGAAGACTCGACATTTTCAGTAGTTGCTTTGAGCGGTATTTTGTCGCCTAGGAAAGAGGTGAATGAGTATGCTATCGGCGACGTGGTGCAGGCGAAGTTTCAAGGAAAAGTTTATTCTGCTAAGATTTACGAAATTGGAGGTAAGTTTGTTTTTGTTTTTCATCGCAAATTGAAAGTTTAAAACGCAAACATACGACTCAATGCAACAATCGTACTTAAATTAAGTCTAGTTATACGCTAGAAAATTTTCATTTGACCGTAAATCACTATATTTCAGTGTGAATTTACAGAACAACAACTCTTGTTTAGACAACTGAATGGCACTTGTATTGTAAACACGTGAACGCATACACTTTAAAATTTTAAGGAAAAAAAATCGAAATGACTGGCGATTATTTCTGTTGTTTTTTGTTTACAGAAAACAGGGCAAGTCTCAACAAGAGCCTCAGTGTGGGCTTTAAGATTGATTTGACAAGTAAGTTAATCGAAAGAATGTTTGTGAGAATTGGTGATTTATTATTTTGCTTCATTATTTATGGTAAACAGGGACATGTGTGCTAGTAAGTAGACCACCAAATAGTATATCATTGTTCTCCACTTGATCCAAATGCCAACTTCTTAATTACCCATTAGGCAGTGGTTTGATTTTTCCTCATTTCAGCTGATTTCCCCATTTCAATGCCAAACTGAGTTTACAAATATTTATAAACTTTGCTGGATCTATATATAAATGAAGAGTTAAGTTAAACTCTGTAGGGGGGGGGGGTATTTTCCTCCCCCGAGGTGGTTCTTAAATCATAAGCACATTATTTTCAGGAATTGCGCCAAGTGCCTGTATCCAGCCTATGCATCCCAGACTGACACCCGAAGATGCTGCCAAAGAAGACAAAACAGACGGACCAACCAAAAGGAAGCGCCATCGCTCAGTCCCAAGTAAAGCACAAGAGGATGTTGCCAACAAAGATGAGCCCACCAAAAAGCGACACCGTTCGGATATGAATGTTGGGCAGTCTTCGGACCCTCTTGGTACATTGTTAATTGATAGTCATACTGTAAAATATTAACAAAAAAGTTTAAAGCCATTATTGTCCACATGGTCTTAACTATTTCTGGCCAGTTAACTTCCAATTAGTACTTGACCTGATTTACTGGCCATGAAGACTTATATTCTGGGAACTGTAACAATATTTATAAGAATTTTATGGAAGTGACAAAGCCATTCACACTGTGGCAAAGAATTGATAGATAACAACCTGAAAAAGTTAAATTAAACATCTTCAAGCAGCAAGCATTATTTTACAAACTGAGTTTGTAAAATAATGCTTGCTGCTTGAATATGTTGTAGACTAAAATTTAATATAACCAAAACAATGTTCATAGTTGAAAAATACTTGTATGTAGTTATTTAGTTAAAAGCCCTTTAAAATACAGTTTAAACTATAGTTTTGCAATGCTTTTTTTGCGTTTCAATAGTTGAACAGGCGCGCCAGATGTTACTTATGCGTCGACAGACGACACTGCCAGTTGCCCCACCACCTGCGACACTTCCAATTGCCCCACCACCTGCCACACTGCCAGTTGCCCCACCACCTGCGACACTGCCAGTTGCCCCACCACCTGCGACACTGCCAGTTGCCCCACCACCTGCGACACTGCCAGTTGCCCTACCACCTGCCACACTGGAGGTTGCCCCACCACCTGCCACACTGCCAAATGCCCCACCACGTGCGATCCTGGCACCTGAGGCTTTGATGCTTCCAGCTGTGACACTGGTACCAGAGACTCCACCCGTGGTCCCTGCAATTTTGGCGCCATCACACGCAAACCCGGCACAAGTGACATGGGCACCACAAGAAACAACATACATGGGATTGGAGTATGGACCACCCCCACCGACAG
Source organism: Dreissena polymorpha (assembly GCF_020536995.1). Taxonomy (NCBI): domain Eukaryota; kingdom Metazoa; phylum Mollusca; class Bivalvia; order Myida; family Dreissenidae; genus Dreissena; species Dreissena polymorpha. The sequence continues at coordinate 177,798,510 of NC_068355.1, read as the reverse complement.
CAAGGCCCATATCATTTTTGGAGATGATGGAAGAGCCATTTATCAATGATGAGGTAATTTTTACTTGTTTTTTATAATTAAGTGATTTCAACAAACACATTAATAAATGAAGGCTTCAGAAGCATACTACAAGCAGTAAAAAAAAAGAAGCCACACATAACAATCATGTCAAGTACAATTTATGAATTTCATAAATAAAAAAAATTCATAAGCAAACCATTATGGACATATTTTTTAAGATATTTATGTTTCAAAGCTGTAAACTTTGTGTTTTTCATGTTCAGATTACTCAGCAGAGTTTTGGTGGGCCAGTCTCGTGCCACAGCTGCTGTCAACTAATGGAGCAGCTGCAGACAAGGGTTGCTCAGCTGGAGAATGAGGTACATATAAAGAAAGGCATCAGACAAGGAAAATAAAAAATTGTGTTTTCTTAACTCAAATAAAACTATCCAATATATGAATTTAGCTCAACACATTATCAATGTTTTTACAAGCTTTGGTGAAATTCGTTGTTGTCAATTATTATGGTATTGTTTAAAACATCTTGGATTTCCCTTTAAATTTTAATTCAAAAGATAATTTAAGACCATTTTTTACAATATCCGTTATATTGTTTAAATATATAATTGGTCCCATTGAAGAAATGTAAGGCATTAATACCAGAATAATAAAGATTTTTGTCTTCCTAAAGATTCAACGACGAGCAAACAGCCCTCCTTCAAAATCACCGATGTGTGCAACACCTTCTAGACGACCTGTTGTGGCGTCAACACCTGCCAGGGAACCACTTGGAAACATTACTGTTGGGAACAACAGCATGTTACAGGTAAGAATATGAATAGTTATGACTTATATACAAAAAATTGTGGTTACCAATATTAATTTAGACCAAAACAAACTTCCATTCTGTGGCGTACACATTGTTTCATTTGAGATATTTCTTCTTGGATCTGCATAAGGAAAACAATGATCTCATTTTACAATTGATTAACCAAAAGCTACATTATGAAGATTTGTGTGAATACAAAAGCTGTCATATGTCCACTTGAAAACGTAAACGCTAATTAATAGTTATGAATTTATTTCCCTTTGTCGGTTCACTCCATGACTGTTTAAGAAACATGCTTCTGTATAACATATGATGTTGTATAATATTCAAACAAATGACTATCTGTTCTGATTGCAGCAGACAATTCTGTTGTGCATTCTATTGTGCAATTATGTTGCTGTTCCTAATTTAAAAAATGCATTGTATTTGCAAGACATTAGCTAACAGGCAATTATCAATCAATTAATAAAAGTTGTATAAATATTTCCATTACATGAGTGAACATATTGAAATTGAACCAACTTACTGGGTGTATGAATTTCGCATTTGTACTCAAAATTTTATGTTATCATCATATCACATTTTGTTATGTTCAAAAACATGTTTTGTGTATTTAATATTTTCAGATGCTTTAGCCAGCCGATTCAATTTGCCGCTCGTGGAAGTCGAGGAGAAGGTGCGGGGGGCACTGAGGCGCATGCGGGCAATGCACAGAGATATTCAATGTTAACGACTGGGATGTTATGTATATAATGTATATTTTTGTTTTTTTAATATTTATTAACCATTTGATGCTTTAACTTATTTATTTTACACTTATTAATACCAAATGTTTTTGTTAAACATGTTCAATACATGTATAACGCTATCTCATGGCAATGCACTCAAAAAAATGTTTATAATGTCAAAATTTGTCAGTTTGAAAATTCAGAGTTTTTTGTTTGTGTGTTTTTAAATATAAAATATGACATCATTTTTTATTCATTATCCTGTCTTCTCAAGAAATAATTATGTTTGTACAATTTTGAAACTTGTTCTGTTATAAATATGTGAATGATATATTATTATGCTGTACAAATGTATATGTGATTTTTGGCATTCAGACAGTAAATTTTTAATTCAGTTTTTCTAGTTTTGGTTGATTATATTTTCCGTGAGTTTTAAGTGAGTTTAAACAAGCTTTTGTTTTCTTCACAGATTAGAAACTGAGATGTTTATAACTAGGTTTAAGTAAAAAAATATATAATTAAAAAACCTAGATGTAAAAGACTCGCTTTTAGCTCTGTGCCAATACCGCAGGGTTTAACCCGGTTTTAAACTGGGTTATAAGCGAGTTTAAAGCATGTTTTCACTGTGAAAAAAACTAAGAAAGGCTCGCTTTCAGCTCACTTTTCTCTCACTTAAAAACCAAGTTTAGCCTGCTTTTAGCTCACATAAAAAACCCACTTTTTACCCACTTAAAACCAACTTCACAGAAGTTGGTCTAAAGAGTGTTTAAAAAACCTCATAAAACCAACTTCCAGAAAATCAAACTCACTTTAAACCCACTTAAGATTGTTAAAAAACCCACTATGTTGGTTTAAAGCGAGTTAAACCAAGATTTAACTCAGAAAAAACCAAGTCGGTAAGCTAAAAAACCAAGTCGGTAAGCTAAAAAACCAAGTCGGTAAGCTAAAAGTATGTCAGAAAAACTCGCTTTTACAGCTGAAGAAAACTCACTTTAAACCCACTTAAGATGGTTAAAAAACCCACTATGTTGGCTGTAAGCGAGCTAAACCAAGATTTAACTAAGAAAAACCCTAGTCGGTAAGCTAAAAAACCAAGTCGGTAAGCTAAAAGCGTGTCTAAAAGACTCGCTTTAAGCTCGGTGCCAATACCGCAGGGTTTAACCCGGTTTTAAACTGGGTTATAACTGGATTTTGCTCACTTTTTTGACAAGGGATGCCCGACAGGTAGTGTGTATTTAGGGAGGGATTATATGTTCTATATCAATAAACTGCATTTTAAATAAGCTTTTCAAAGATGCAACAATCTTAATACAGTACGATCAGATGACAGAAGTCCCAGAGTGAAGTGACTGTCAGAGACAACAAACGGATCATACTCAAAATAGATTTGGAACCCCCTGATTGCAATAAAAAAGAGGCAGATACATGTAATTCAGAAAATCCCCGGCCGTTTTCCCGGTAAAACACGTCAGTACCTATTTTTAAACGTAATTCCACTAGATACGGTTTTTGATTGGTTTCCTCGTAGTGACGTGTTTTCTCGATAAAAATACATTATAATCTAAAAGCCGGGATCGCCCATGGTTTCCTCGTAGTGATGTGTTTTCTCGATAAAAATACGTTTTAATCTAAAAGCTGGGATCGCCCAGGATCGTCCGGGGTGGATGAAGGCAACTCGACATTAACACAAAGTTACTATAAAATTATTAGTTAATTAATAATTGTAATTGTTTGATCGATTAGAAGTGTTTGAAAATCTTTTTTACGCAATTCAATTAGCAAAACTTATATTAATGGTTGATCCCGGCTTTTAGTAGAGAGTTAACCCTGTACAATTGTTACGACTACCGTAACACGTTATTTTGTGAAACCTAAGATTCACTTTCCATTTGTTGTCAGACGGTAACCGCGGCAATCTATGTAAAAAAAGGTTTGGCTTTACGGGTGGGGATGGGGATTCCCCAGATAAGAAAAGAAAAGGGAAGGAGGCAACCTGTACGAAAAAGTTTGGGCAGACTGTAACCAGATTATGTGCAGAATAAAATACACAAAATCTGTATAGAACCTGTGCAGAAAATATTTGGTGTCCATTAAAAATGAGTTGAAGCAGATTTCTATTTATAGATTTTTTCAATATAAACAAAGAACGAATTCTGTACAGATTTTACGAATTATTTAAATTAAGCAGAATTTTTTAGGGGCAGAAAAAAACCTGGGCAGAATTAAATGTGGGGTGAACCAAAATGTGAGAATGGGATTCTGTGCAAAATAAAATCTGTACACACAAAAAATTCTGTACAGAAAAATGTAGCAAAATGTAAAGCAAAATATATAGACTGTAAATATTAAACATTTTTATTTAATGATATTATGACATGTTTATATATATAAGAAAAGTAACAAATACTGACAGTCAATAAAATAAAATAATTTACTCTTACACATCCCGTTAAGAAATAAATCCTTAAATACAACACACATTATTGTATCACTGTTATATGACATAAAAACACAGTAAATAAAGTAAGTTTATGTTTTAAGAAATTACAGTTATTATATTGAGATGAAAATCCCTTTTTCTTCATTTGCCTGAACTAGACCCTGGTGAGGTACCATCACTCTGTGACTGCACTTAACTGAGCCAGTGGTCGTTGTCAGGGGAAAGTTGCTACACAATCTTTTTTGATAGTTGCTGAAAGCAAAAAATACACATAACTATTTTTAAATCATTTTGTTTAGTCAATCTGAATGAAATGATCATATGGGATCTACTAAAATTACAACTTAAATAACGCAACATGGTTCACCAACTTGCTTCTCTTTATATTTTGCTTTTCACATTATAAAATAAATTTGACATTTTTTCAAATGTAGGTCATTTCATAGCGTGTTTTATAAAAAGAGAATTTGTAATGTTGATTTAGTTACAAACCGCATTATATTAAGTTTTTGCTTCACACCTTTTAAGTGATAACAGCACCATTACTCTGTGACTGCACTTCTGAGGTCGTTGTCAGGGGTAAGTTGCTACACAATCTTTTTTGAAAATCGCTGAAAGCAAAAAAAATACAATTTACTATTTAACAAGGGACAAAATTGTCACAAAACCAGGTTTTCATTGTGAAAAAAAAATCTGATAAAGGGAGAAAACTCAAACTGAACTTTTGAAATGACCAAAAAAAATTAACCCCCTTTGTAAGTTTTTTTTTTTTTTTTAAATCTATTTTTAGTCGTGGCGACCTTGACATTGGAGATATTGACGTGATTCTTTCGTGGGACACACTGTCCCATGATGGTGAACAAATGTGCCAAATGATTTTAAAATCTCACAATGAATGACATAGTTATGGCCAGGACAAGCTCTTTTTTGAACTCAAAGTGTGACCTTGACCTTGGAGATATCGACGTAATTATTTCGCGCGACACACCGTCCAATGATGGTGAACAAATGTGCCAAATGATTTTAAAATCTGACGATGAACGACATAGTTATGGCTCGGACAAGCTCATTTATGGCCATTTTTGACCTTTGAACTCAAAGTGTGACCTTGACCTTGGAGATATCGACGTAATTATTTCGCGCGACACACCGTCCAATGATGGTGAACAAATGTGCCAAATGATTTTAAAATCTGACAATGAACGACATAGTTATGGCCCGGACAAGCTTATTCCGCCAGCCCGCCAGCCCGCCAGCCAGCCAGCCAGCCAGCCCGCCAGCCAGCCAGCCCGCCCGCATTCGCCAATCTAATAACCAGTTTTTTCCTTCGGAAAACCTGGTTAAAAATTACTTTGTTTAGCCAATCTGAATGAAGTGATCATATGGGATCTACTAAAATTACAACTTAAATAATGCAACACCTTTTAAGTGATAACATAGCTTTCGTAAATATGTAATTAAAAAAAAGGCTTTACATTTTGTGGCAGAGTAGTTATTCATAAATAAATCTAAGTATTGGTTACATTGCCCTTTCATTTGGTCACTGATTAGGCAATTGATTGTTACAACTATATGTTGGTTTTGTAAGATAGAGATACCTTTGACTGACTTATGTCTTTTATGTGAACATACTGCAAAGATAATTGGTTTCATCATTTATTTAAAATGTAAATCACCCACCAAAACAGATCTTTGTTTAGCGACCGTCTAATGTGTTTGATGTAAAATTCAGGTCGATACGGCCTGGGTATGATTAGCCCAATTCCCGCTTACACTACGCGCGAAGAAAGAGTTGTATAATTTATGCAAGAGGTTTGAGTTCTCCAATTATGTTTATTCACAAATGGAAACATTATTTTAATCTCGTGTTAAATGCAATAGTTTCGAATGGTGTTTTATAGAAAAGAATAAAAAAAACAATGATCGTATTGCACGTGTCGCGGAGGAGATTGTTTATGAATGATTAAAATAGTCCACTTTCTGCTGCGTCTGCGTGACGTAGTATTTTCGCTCATCTCATTCATAAATCTGAGGCTGGCGATAAACAAAGGGGAGTCCGGGTGAGAATTACGCACTAGTATAAGGTTACGCTTGTTTATATTCACAGGTCTCAATTAATAACACGTTGACCACGAGTTCAACAATTATTACCGGGATACGATAGACAACATAGAAATTATTCATTATCGCTGAAACTGTTAAAAAACATTTAAATATAACAAGAATATTCTCTCAAAAATGTAGTCTTGCTGTTTTGAAATAAGGTTTGGAATTTTGGTTTCTAAATAACTTAATTAAAAACAAAAGTTTAATTATAGTGTTTTTTACTTTTAGTCGCATATTTACCGCATTAAAATGTGTGTTATAATAGGCAAACCATACATTAGTAAAATTCAATCTGCCTTCGCACATAGAAGGAATGGGTCAATTAGGTGCTGCGTTTCCTTTGCTTACTTCAGTTAGAGGTCAATTCTTTACGTAAAAGCAATCACAAGGCCCCGGCTTCAGAGGAATTGCGGAGCGTTCTTACATAATTAAAGTCGTAGTCGCATGGTATTTGCGTTTAGCGTCCTATTTGGTCACGTGGTTCTTTTTCGCGGGTGTTTTGGCATTCATGATATGAGGCTATTAATAGATGCGCCTGTCGATAAACAAAGGAAAGTTTACGGGCGATAACAACGCAATAGGTTACGCTCTCACATACAACTCAATGACGTAGTACAGGTCGTAAATTGAGAGATTTGGGAAAAAGTTGACGCTTATTTATATTCTCAATTTATAAAACGTTGAACATAAGTTCAACAATAACTTCAGCGATACGATAGACTAAAAAAATCATAATCGCTTAACCCGAATATAACAAATAATTTATAATAATAATACGAATGACCTGTTTCATAACCTCGTTGAAGCTACTACATCGGGTATTTCTGGAAAGCGTTCTTGGTTCTCAACACATAGCGGCGATCTTTTGTATTTACGGGTGCTAGCAACGCAATAGTAGAAGCTTAGTAGAAGGGTTAGCTTGTTTATATTCACAGTTCTCAATACATTGACAGTTGGATATGAGTTCATCAATTACTCAGGCATACTATAGGCAACCTCGAAAATGCTTTATAATCGCTAAAACCGAAAACAACTAAATATATTATATTAAATATATTTATAACAATACATGTCTTTTAAAAATGTAGTCGGCGTATACGCCGACTTTGAAATAAAGTTAGCAATTTACTTTTCTAAAAAATTGAATACAATTAAACAAAAGTTAAACTATTGTGTTGTGTTTTTCACTTGTAAGCTGCATATTCACCGCATGAAATGTGTGTTAGCATTGTCAAACCACACATTAGTGTGAGTAAATAAAAAATATACTACGGGAGAGCACTTCATATGTGTCCTCATATGCCTTGTTATGAGTATCTTTCTTCATTATCGAAATATATCGTATGTTTATATTTGATTTAAACGCAGTTTTCTTTCGTCACATTTAAATCACACGTCAATAGCGCCGTCATGCGAAAATGGGTCTTATGCGTTTCGGCAAGCGTTTGTTAAACCCAACATGTGCTCTTGCGCAGTCAGGCCATTGGCGACGCTGTTCGCTTTAAAATCACTCAATATGTTATGTTTCTCCTTACCAGAAGGAGGGATAGCTGAGTGGGCTATTTATATGAAGGGCGCATATGGAATAAGACCCATTTTCGCATGACGAGGGTCATTACAAATCTCATTGCGAATTGAAAATCCCACATTTAAAAACAATGCTTTTTGATACAAAATTGAATTCAAAATAGCAAACTTGTTAATAATGGCAGCCTATCGACGCATTAAGGAATGATTTCCAGACGTGCTGACCAAGTACGGCAAACATTGTGGTATGATAATTAAACGATTTTCTCTTATCGTGACACTATACTATTTCGCTAATGATTGTTTTCTCATCTTGGAGGCGAAATTGAAATTCTGCGAGATGGATTGTAACGCGTAATTGTAACAGGGCCACAATTTGTGTCGTTTGAGCATACAGAGAGTAGTCCGGAATTTCTTACACTGAACAGTGCTACATCCTTTGAATTGAGCACATACGCAGTGATGTAGCAAAAATTCAGAGGTTGTATCTCGAATCAGCTTATTAAATATTCGAAAATATTCATGCGTGTCTGTTGGCGTTATGTTAAAGTCACTAAGATGAAAACTGAAACAGCTTCGCCTAAAAGCGCATTAGTGCTCTATACCTATGTTTATGTTAGCGTTGTTGACACCGTGTGAACTGCTCGGGTAACAAGTAAAGCATAAACAGCAATGTTTATATACTTTTATTCCTCCATATACAAGATACGAAGATTATTGTATATTTTGAATTTGTATATGGTGTCAAAAATCAAAAGTTTTGTACACGGAACTTTCATTATGAATTTATATTCTTGGTGAGATAGTCATTTGATATTAGAAAAAATATTCCTTTAATATGATGGTGACTGCAAATTTTCTTTATATTAAGTTCTCATTACCATTTTCATCATACTTTCTTTGCTTTCAGAACTTCCAAAAAAGCATGCTGTTTTTATTTTGTCTTAGTTATTTCTATGAAATAATAAGGATGATAAAAAGTGCACACAAAACTCGACCCGTGCGCTATGACACACACTTTTTTAACTTGAATGGCGTGTGTTCATTTCAAACTTGCGATTGATTTTGAAAAATGAATTGCGTGTTAAATTATGCAATAGCGAACATCGTCAGTGCCTTCAGCGCTTTGATTCATAGATAGAGTCAGAGGAAGGCAAACTAAACATTTAACCCCAGTGGAAATACATATACCATTAAAGCAAAGCAGTTTTCATAAGTCAGGGGGGGGGGGGGGGGAGGGGGAATTGAAAAACAATTTTCAATATGTATTCAACCCTAAATCAAGTTTACTGTAAGAACCTTAATTCAAAGATATTTTATGATTATAGTAGATCTACATGTACAAAGGTACAATTAAAAGGTAAATTATCATTACATACTCACATATTTTAATATTATGACATGTAATATATACATGAATGGCAATTATTGTATAAATTGAACTGAACATAAATATTGTTTTTCTTGTATAGGGCAAATGTTTCTCATAATAAACATTTAGAAACTTGAATCAGGAGTCTATTTTTTTTAATTATCTAAGTCCCATTTTGAAATTTTGTTTCAATAGTTTTCTAAGTCCAATATTCTGCCTTGCTTATACTGCCAAGTACCAAAATTCTGTCTTGCTAAAATGCAGAGTGCTAAAAATCTGTCTTATAAAAATGAAAAGTATAAAAATTCTGTTTGGTATAGTAATATGTACAGATGAAATTCTGCTTCATTGTAATTCTGCTTAAAAAATCTGTACAGTTTTCCAGGCAGATTCTGGGTCTGTGTGCTCTTTGTACAGAATAAATGAATTCTGTCTTGATTCTGGGCAGATTTTGTACAGACTCAGTACAGAATCTGCAAAGAATTTTCGTACAGGAAATGATTTTTATTACGGAACAAGGGATTGCAAACTTCTAAATAATAATGCTATTGGATTTCTATCCAAAAACTGGTACTTTGAGATTACAGGATAAAATGCTCACATTCTAAAAACATTTATAATTCTGATGTTTATTCTTGAAAATGTATCTTCTTCACTAACAATAAATGCCACTTTTGCTCAGAAAGAACAGATACTGATGCTTAAGTTGTTTTTTGTTTTTAATTTCAATCAGCATATTTTCAAGTGCATTGTATATTCAGCAACAATGCAGAGTTCATTGACTTTTTATACTGAATAAAAACATGTTAAAAAAACGAATTTTGAAGGCCTTTGCAAACAGTTTGGATCCAGATGAGACGCCACAGAACATGGCCTCTCATCAGGATCCAAACTGTTTGCTATTCTGATAGTATTCTTTGAAAAAAATCGAAGAAAATGCTAATTTTATAAATTCAGCAGACGACATTTTAGCAGACAACAAATTTCCCAGCATGCAAAGGGTTTAAGTGTCCACATGGCCAGTTACTCTCCAGACATTGAGTCATTCCTCTCTCTCATGATATTTTGATAACTGGTTTGAGCCACTCTCTTGGAAAACCAGACTTAATGCATTGTAATGTACCCCCGAGACTGGACTTTTGTTCAGACTAGAGTTCCTTTAAAAAAAAAATCCATTAAAGCCGAAAGTGCTGTCCCCGATCAGTCTTCGCGGACTGTACATTCTAATCTTGAAGACACTACACACACACGTTTTAAGCCCAGTTTTCCCATAGTGCGGATAAATTATAATTTATCAATGAATAAAAATAAAGCCATTTGAATTTGTATAATAAAAGTAACCATGATGAGTACTTATACTGATAAGTATAACTTGTTAGTCGTTGAGCACTAAAATAAAAAATTCTTCTACTGCATTTTTTCGTAAGTACTTGCGTATCTTACATCAGATAATCCTAACTTAAATACATAAAAGTTTGAGAGAGTCAATATCAAGGGTGGCAAATAAGTTTGATGGCATTTTCGTCTGGGATGCATATGTCCGCTTGACTAAACACAACAGCTTGCTGGCATATTTATTGTACACATAATATTCACCGGCACTGATTGGGTTTTAATTACATTAACTTTGATGTCTAAAGATTTTGCTTCTCTTTGTAACTTGTTATGTCACCTCTTCTTTGTATTACAGAACAATTGTTTTGGTCCCAATAAATTAATGGGTATAGATGCTGTTTGATCAATTATAAAGAGTTCAATTTTGTAAAGACTTAACAATGATATTAATTCTATACACTGGCTTAAGACATTACTAACAGCTATCCTATTGATAAATTTGGTTTACTGGATCTTGATTCCTTGGCATTTTGTTTTCCCAGTCATAAAAAAGTCAATGACAGCCCTTAGCCCATCTAAAAAAATGGGGAGGGTTGGGCGTAGGGCAAGCCACCCTGTGATAAACCCACTAGCTACAAAACGCCATTTGAGACCACAGGCGAAGAGGATGAAATTAATTGTTACAATATAATTTTTATATGTATTTAGAATGAATAATTAATAAGCCTGTCTGCGTTATTCTTGAAAAATTGCATTTTTAAATATTGTTTAAACATATTCAGTAATTTATAGCCTTGCATTATCTCCCGCCTATCTCCAATATTCCAAAGTGCTTCAATGCACATGCTCTTGGGTTTCATAACTCAGATTCAGTTCTGACATGCCCTGTGCCAGGTCACAGCAGGGGCTGAAACTATATTGGAATCATAGACATCACAGGGGCATGTCTTTTGGGAACAACTAAATAGCTTGAAATTTCAGCTATAATTCAAATTTCGTCCCAAATTATGTAAGTCTTGTATGCAAAGTAGGTAGGCGTGCTGGGACGCACTCCAGGTCCTCACATAAATCCACCTCAAGCGCAGGACATCATAAAATTGAAAATACACATTACAACTGGGGCATATCTACTTGATTATTGGGGATTTGTAATAAATATCAGTAAAAATGCCAAAACACATCCAACAAGATCTTTAGCAGAATGTTGCTTCCCAATACAATGTTAACAAACTATCAATAAATAAAATAATTTTGTGTTATAAAGTGTACAGCAATTTTATGTTGAAAATCATAGAGGTTAGTTCTTAAACTGAAAAACCTTATCAGCAGAAATTGGAGGTACTGCAAACACCCTGTTGGATGTGCAGTACATGAGGTTTTGTTGTATATGGACATGGTGCATTATTGAAACATTAGTAATTTAGTCAGCAAATTTTGTGTGTGTGTGCCAGGGGGGGTGGGGCGGTCATAGTAGATCTCTAAAACAGTTAAATACAACATGTCTAAATCCCATATTTGGTCTTAATCAGCGTTTAATAACTTAAATAAAATGCTGTTGGTGATGATGATGATTCTGCCTGGACTTAATTTGTAATAAGAAGAGACTTACCTTTAAAGGGGCCTTTTCATAGATTTTGGCATGTATTGAAGTTTATCATTAAATTCTTTATATTGATAAATGTAAACATTAGATCTGAAAAGCTCTAGTAAAAATCAAGATTACAATTAATGAAAGAAACAAAATTAAACATCAACTTGGGTCGAGCCACTGACCCCTGGAGTAAAAGTCTATCGCTTAGACCGCTAGGCCATCTGTGCTCATACTATGATTGTTGTATTTTTTACTTAATATAAGTAATTCTCGTAGTGTCGCATAATTTAACGACAACAACAAAACTCTCCAAATTATTTAATCGTTTCGCGCTGCAACGCTTTATAATTTTCAGGTTTTTAAATCGTCAAAAGATGCATATGACGGATATTTTAGAGCATCAGGTAAATGTTCAGTATTACTGTTTCCTCACAAATATTATAACTAAAACGAAAATTTGCGAATTTGAAATAATATTTGTTAATTTTATTGTCAATTAAGTAGAAGATTTTTTTAAAGAAAAGTCCATCAAAGTGAAAAGTTTTGTCCCTGATAAGCCTGAACAGACTGCACAGGCTAATCTTGGGCAACAATTTACGTACATTCATTTAGCACAGTTCTCCCAAAACGTAGCTCATATTATGATGACAAATCCAGAATCAAAACAAATCTAGGTATCTGGTACAAGAGATGTGACCTTGTTCCTACATCAATCTGTATGATATCTGCAGCTTGAAGACATATCATATCTCTTGAAGCAATATCACCTGGTCAGTGGTTGGGTATGAATCATCCTATTAACACAAATACTATACATTTTTTCACTACACCTGGAGAAATCAGAGCTATTTTACTTACCATTCTATCAAATGTCATATTTTTTTGCAGGTTGCATTTATCTCTGATTAGCAGATGCAGACTGCACAGGCTAATCTGGGACAACACTTTAGGCATGTGCATAAAACCATTATTTCGTATAGTGAGGCTTATTTGCAAGTGTCGGAAATAGACAGTTGCATATTCAAATACATATTTTTGTGTGATAAATAAAACAAATATAATGGGACATAATTACATTGTAAATTGAAACTGACAAATACAGAGCTGTAAATTGTGTAACGCCCCAAAACTGGTATAGGCTGTGCACTCGTATATTAACATGTACATGTATGTAACACATAAAGTACTTTAAAAAATATTGCATTAGGGCCTAAGAACAAAATTACAAATAGTTTCAAACTTTGATCTGTCATTTCACCCTTATAAAGCAGATAATTTGAACAAAGAACACTCAAGCATAAAAGATGTACAAACATTGCCGAACCCTAAGTATTTGATAGAACTCATTAAGATTTTTGGCAAACCCATACTTTGTTTTCCTTGTTAACCGTAGGAAACATTTTGAATAGTCTGGTTCCATTATTATCAGAATGTAATTCATATGGTATGTAAGAATTCCTGACAGAAAATGAATTGTCCACGAAAATACTAGGTATTATGAAGATGTTTCTCTCACCTGTAAAGTTCACCACTATGCTATGAAAGAGAAACAACTGACACTGTAGGTAAGAACTGATTGATGTTCTATTTTGTTGTTTGTTACTGGAACAGCATAATGCTATCAAAGTTGGCAAGAAACTATACTCCACAAAAGAAACAGTTTAATATTAGTTGAAAGTAAAGTTCTAATCAATGCACATGTATCCATTAATAAGCAATAAGACTAAAGTATTTGCTCTTGATATGAGTTTATTGTACTTAACATTATGTTTTCCATCTCATGATTGTAATTGATAAAAACTTTCTCCATCACTTGTTATGTTAACATTTATAAATTCAATACATTGAAGCTAGATTATTAAAATGCTTATTCCTAACAAGAAATATCTTTAAAAAAGATATACGGCGTAAATAGTTTAATGAATGAGATCAAGGATAGCGAATGTCTTTTTCTGTGCAGTTCTTAGCTGCATCACACGCAGTACGGGATGTTACGGGGAGTTTTCGCGGCTTATTTTACATTATAACATATTGCTGGTCATAAACCTATAGATACAAAACAGAAAACCAAAAGAAGAATGGAAGTGAAATTTAAACATATGAGTCAACCGGCCACACGAGAAGTATCCGTATTTATAGGCGCGTTCTTCGAACAAACCTGTTTTAGTGGTTTGTCGGGCATTGCTATTTGATTCGATTATTAACAGTATCAATTATCATCGTGCAAATGCTTAAAGTGATATTATGGGCATTTTGCACTGTTGAATTGAGCTGAAAAGAATTAACAGGTCAAAATAGTTAGTAAAAATGTGGTTACTGATTAATTATCTGCAACTCACCTTGCTACCAGTTGTTTATAAAAATATATTTTATATTCGATATTCTTACGTGACCCACCCAGTCCTGTAAGCTGAAATGATCCGTAAAACAATTTCGTGTCTTTGTGTCGTATGAACAAATCTGCACTAAAACTAAATTTAGGTTCAACTCGTAAACGCATGATCAGTTGTCAAACGAAAGTACGGTTGATATTCAAATGCATTATTTTTCTCTTTCTGGTATATTGTTTTAGTATGATGATGCTGCATTAATTAATATAAGTGTATATGAAGTAGAAACATCAAAAATAATCAACGGTTGCGATAGACACCTATAAACTGTTACATGCTCATAATATCACTTTAGTACATTAGGCAATATGGACGAATAATTATTGTTAAATTTATCAACAATAATATTTATCATTGTATTGTTGAAAACACATTAAGAATCTATTATTTACATACCATAATTATATTGCTGAATATCTTCATTTAACATATTTCTGGTCTAAAGAAAATTCCAGGTCACCTAGTTCACGGATAGCGTCTTTATTATATAACGATTATTTTACTGGCCGCCAACTCCGGTGATGACCTGTATATAAACTCTGAATGTCCGCGAATTGACCCAATATACCTCGCGGGTTGAAATGCAATGCTTTAAAGTGAGGCCTCGCTTCCAGTGCTCTTTATACTTTTACATGTTAACATGTTAAGGAATAAGGAAGTAAGTACTAAATATGAGAACATAGCCTTTTAAGTATAAACGCTCTTGCGCTGGTAATACTCTGAAAATAAAAGGTGTACGCACAAACTGTATTGATGTCGAGAATTGAGTGTAAAACTGTTCTATCTATTAAGCCTTTTCATTCGAGATAAAATTGTTTCATACAGTAAAACAGTGTTACAAAGACGCGGATATGTTTCCAATGTTCTGGTGGTATACTCAAATCAGCCAATGGAATAAATGATGTGTATTCATTCGTACCTAGCCGCGGGAAATTTTATTGGAATTTTATTGGACACTTACAAAGGTCAGGCTAAGGTGAAAAGCTGGCTTAAGACAGCTTACGCCGAAAAATTTACTCTCTGTCTGTATTATTTTGCATGCAGTAATCCAAAGGAAAGCATGCACCATGTTTTGGTGTGTAATTTTAATGACAGGTCATTAAACAAAATGGGTCTGGTTACTAGATTGGCTAAAGCCTTCTGCATGAGCATATTTAAGTTTTATGAGCCATTAACATGCACTAGACCTCTGAAAATAAAAAAGATTGATAGCAACCTGATGTTACTGTATATCCCCTAAAAGTACACTCCATGCAAGGTCAAGTTTCTCCCTTCTGATAGATTAAGGCTGGTATTCCATCTGTCTGAATCAGCATCCGCATATCCGCATCCGCAAAAAAATAGAACAAGTTGAAATGCACTTTATTCCATTCGTCCGCATCCGTATGTCCGCATGCGCAAAAGGCGTCCGCAAAAGAAGTTCCAGGGCTCAACATTAACGGTTGTCCTATTGCCCCTGGCAAGAAAAAGTTGGGTCCGGCCAAGTTATTTTATAATCTAGTTGTCCGCCTGGGCATGTGCAAAAAAAGAACTCGGAGCATTTAATTTAGACTTTAATTGCTGTAATCATTTTGCTTAATGTTCAAAAATAAAAAATGTTTTGTGGTGTATCATTTTAATCTTTATTAAAAAATATGAGGTTTACAGGTAATGTGATATTTCATGTTTGGGCAAGTGGCTTAATACGTACAGGGCAAGTAGATTTTTCTAAGTACTTGCCCGGCAGGGCATGCTGGTTTTTAGATTAATGTTGAGCTCTAAGAACGCTCAAGTGAGCATTCTAATGCGGATGCGGACAAGATACAGACGGCATTTAGCATGATGAGAGTAGCTGTCATCTCAAAAATCAACTGAAAAACTATCAAATTCGTGAAAAATTACCCGGAATTATACAACTAACTCAGTCCTGCATATCGGGATTTTACTTCAAATGTTTGGAAAAACATAGCCTAGGCACTTAAAGAAGATGTTTCAGGTATTTACCATTTGTATTCTTTTACAGAGAGAATGATGATTTGTACCTTATATCTACTTAAATTCAGGCCTGTCCTTCATAATAATTATCTCAATTATAATATTTAGTTTTATCCATATACAAAAATAAAGATACGCTCGACGTATGCGGATAAATGGAATATAGCGTCCGTATTATGATTTTGCGGATTCGTATGCGGATACGGATGCGGATAGATGGAATACTAGCCTTAGCAGCAGGAAGAAAGTCAAGATAAAGTACGGACTTGGTATTACGGGTGTTAGTATCACAAATAGACTGTGGTCAATATTTTGTCTCAACTTTGATTTTTTCTCAATTTGTGTGCAGGATATGTGCGTGGATTACGTTGCATATTAATGTATTTCAGTCTTCCTTTTGTTTTAACACTATACATAATTATTGGTAAGCAACTTAAATCCACCAATCTGTCTACTGACGAAATATGCGAAAATCAATGTTTGGTGATTAATAATAATTGTTTCACAATATTAATTGTTATCTTTGATACGTCTGTTTGGATTGCACTGTGGTATCTGGGATGGCACCTTACGTACATGCAATAATCCAATGACAGGACTCACATGCTTGCTGTGGGAAAACAGGGCTAAATGCATGTGCGTTACATGTTGTGCCAGATAAGCCTGTGCAGTCAGCATTGGCTTATAAGGGATAATAATTTCTGCCTTTACTGGATTTTGCTTTTAAGAGACTTCCTTTGAACGAAATAGCCCCTTATGTTTAAAGTGGCGTCCCTATTGAGCCAATTCTGTGCTTATCTGGGACAACCCTTTACACTTGCATTACGCCCCGTTTTCCCAGATTGAGGCTCATGTATTTTTTAGCAGTACTGATGGGTGTTATTATTAGCAGAACTACAGCATACTTGCAGGTTAACTGTACTCACCTAGCCAGCGTGCCCTCGTTATATCATTGAGCCCAGGTTTACAGTTTTAATTGACCATAAATGGAATGCATGTGGGCCTTGCACTATCAGATTACTGTTCTGTCTGATTAAAACAAGATAAATTGACCATACAAAAGGACTGATCAACAAGGTAAATTCGGAAACTTGATGAGAAAAACCTCACAACATGAAACTTTCCTCACAAAACTGAGTTCTAAAGGCAGTACATCTATTTCAGTTTTTTATTGAAGGTCGTGTTTTTCCAAATAATGTTCTGTCAGAATATAAATGTAATGATGAAATATAAACAAATCTTATGCCTGTTTTGAGTTGTTTGGCTGACGAGATATGCATTGTGTGTGTTTATTCATTAACATAAATGTAACATATGTATGTTTTATATATAAAAAAACCTCATGATAGTCCATAATTATCTTTATTATCTTTAATCATGATTACGTCTTAGTAAAATGCAGAAAACAAACGAATATTTAATTATGTGTGTACGAAAAATAGCAATGCATAACAGCTGGGATATATGAGCCTCACTCTGAGAAAACGGGTCTTAATGAATGTGCGTAAAGTGTCGTCACAGATTAGCCTGTGCAGTATGCACAGGATATTCAGGGACGATATTTTCCACTTTTATTGAAATTTATGTTTGTAGGTAGTCTTTTCTGAACGAAAATCCAGTTTAGGTGGAACGTGTCTCATCTGTTTAGCCTTTGCCTCTGGGAGGACACTTTAAACACATGTATTAAGCCCCTTACAGCAAGGCTCACATGGAAGGATTGTTCAAACTTGAAATCAGTTTTATATATGTACCCATTTTTTAAGTAGCCAAAATATATTGTTACAGATAAAAACCTCTATCTTTTTTCAAACTGACATCAAAGAGTTTTTATATCCAACACATGATGTTTGAAGCAATAATTTATCTATTAACTTGTTAATCCCCTAGATGTTGGGATGCAAACCTAAGCATAGGAAGATTATTTATTTTGATTTAATGACATTTTTACCACACACTATAAAAGGAATTGAATAAAATATAAGTACATGTTATTAACCCATTCATATTAAAGCTGGTACCCCTCCTACAATAGATAATTATAACTTTCAGAACATGAGATCAAAGGGGTGCCCACATTTTGAAAACTGAGGCATGACTATTTAGCATGTGACCTATATTTTAACTATTTGCTTATCACCATGGCAATTAAAATCTTATTAGTGTGAAACCCAGCAACCACATTAAAGAATTAGAGCAGACTACAAAAGCAGGCTTTTCTTTAGTCTTTATCAATGATGTGAATTTCTCTTTGAAAATGAAATATTGCTCAGTTTTCATGCTAAATGATCTTGTATCATCTCTAGACCATGTTAAATATAAAAAGTTGTATATTGTTTTCAAGGGAAGTCATGTTCTCTGATCAATTGTTAAATACAACCAAAATGGAGACTGTCATACTGGGAAGATTATAATTTATGTGCAACAAGGGACAAAATTGTCACAACCAGGTTTTCATTGTGAAAAAAAAATCTGATAAAGGGAGAAAACTCAAACTGAACTTTTGAAATGAACAAACAATATTAACCCCTTTGTAAGTTTGTTTTAAAAAAAATCTATTTTTAGTCATGGCGACCTTGACATTGGAGATATTGACGTGATTCTTTCGTGCAACACACCGTCCCATGATGGTGAACAAATGTGCCAAATGATTTTAAAATCTCACAATGAATGACATAGTCATGGCCAGGACAAGCTCATTTATGGCCATTTTTGACCTTTGAACTCAAAGTGTGACCTTGACCTTGGAGATATCGACGTAATTATTTCGCGCGACACACCGTCCAATGATGGTGAACAAATGTGCCAAATGATTTTAAAATCTGACAATGAACGACATAGTTATGGCCCGGACAAGCTTGTTCCGCCCGCCCGCCAGCCCGCCAGCCCGCCCGCATTCGCCAATCTAATAACCAGTTTTTTTCCTTCGGAAAATCTGGTTAATAAACATTTTCTGTTTAATCATTGCATATACAAGCATAATTTAACTTCATTTGATGATCAAAAAGAAAAAGAACAAAGATCTATGAACATAAGTATCATGGTATTTTCTACATTAATTGACCGTATTTAATGAATAAACACAACATTTTACAAAACATATAATAGCTCTATGTAAACATCAAAACCAGAAGAACTTTTTAAGAAGTAACATAATATAAAATTGTGCAAAAAAAATAATGTGCAAAATCATTAGCTCAACATAGCTTGTAACAAAGAATTAAGCTGTGCTCTGTAAAAAAAAGTGCATTTGAGTACAGTATTGTACCAGATTAGCCTGTGAAGTCTGCACAAAAAAACTGTAACTGTTTTGAGACTGACTGAAATAATATTGTTTTTTTAGGTTTACTGTTGTATCAAAGGCATCATGCGGCGTCTCATCTGGGTCTACGCTGTTTGCCAAGGCCTTTTTTCTAGACGCTAGGCATAAATGGGTTAAAGAATATCCCTGATATGTGTGGTAAATGTTATTAACATCCCCTTGCATATTACATAAAACCATCCATGGCTTTAAATAAAGGTCGACTATAAACAATATGGCAAATAAACAGTTTTTTGTTACAAAGGAAATTGTTATTCACTGGCTAGATCGTTAATAGTTTTTAAAATAGTATTCAATACTGGTAAAATGTATGCCGAAAAAATATGCTTGCACTTAAAAAATAAATTTTGGCTTGATGTTTTGAAAAACTATATATTGAAATATTGAAAAGCTGCCAATATTGAATTGTGATGATATTCTGGATATGCCTCTTTTTTATAATCATAATTTTAAAATTAGCAATAGCTATATCTATATCAAATGTCTATATGAAAGAGGTATTCGGTTTGTGAGAGACATAATGGTAGAAAGAAACTACTTTATTTCCAAAGAATCTTTGGATACACAAGTTGGAACAAACGTAGACTTCCTATTGTACCAAGGATTAATAAACACAATAAAGAAATACATTGACAATTTTGAAGACCTGCCAAATTTTGACAAAAACACTCAAGGACCTATATTACCAACTTACATAAAAAAATAGTAGCCAGCCCTAAGGCCAGAGTTTTTTAATTAAAAGATTTTCGGATTTTTTTTCAAAACATGTCCAGTAGGAGGACGGAAAAAAAAAGAAAAAAAAAAGATGGTGACCAAAAATGCACTTTGCTAAAAATGTTATAGTATGAAGTTCTTTGTATATTTCATGACCAAAATAATAAATGTCAATGAAATTTATTATGTTCTAAACATTCTCATACAAATCTTTAGCAATAAACACATTTATTAAAGGACCTGCATTTCATTCATACGAATATAATTATAGTTGCATAATTTTCTTTTATCCGAAACAGTTTCTGTTACAAATGAAAATGCACAAACACGCAAATATGTCTTTTGCAAGTAATTCCTTTTAAGACAAAATGAACTTCTGAATTAAAAAAAACTCTGGCAAAGTCAATCTTCAAATTAAAAAAATCTTAATCTGTCGTCCAATCCCCCATGTCACTGCCTAGGCACTTTAATATTCCTCTATTAAATCAACATCTTTTATATGTAATTCAAAAATGAAACACGCCAAGTGTTGCTCGAGTATTAAAAGAAAATACAAACCAAAATCTATTAGTTACAAAATTAACAAGATTAAGCTTGTGATGGTTTAATATTTAAAATTGTAAAACATGTGCAGTGCACAAAGCTGTACAAGTTTCCCACTACAATCTTATAGCAAAGAGGAATTATGTAGAGATAGAATAACACATTTTTAATACATTGCACCTTGAAAAAAGTGGCTACAGTATGTCCTTCAATGTTACATTTTGATGAAAAACAGATCTTTTTAAAGTCACTATAAAAGTCACATATACCACCTTGCCAAGACTATCAAAACAGATTTGTATTTTATCAATTATAAAGCAATTAACCCTTTGCATGCTTGGAAATTTGTGGTCTGCTAAAATGGCGTCTGCTGAATTGCTACAATTTATTAGCATTATCTTTGATTTTTTTCAAAGAATACTATCAGAATAGCAAACAGTTTTGATCCTGATAAGACGCCACAGAAGTTCTGTGGCGTCTCATCTCGATCCAAAACTGTTTGCAAAGGCCTTCACAATTCGATGAAGCAATTCGATGAGGAAATTGCTTAATTTAAGTACAATATAAGATATATATTTTACAACACTTTATTTCACTCCTATACTAATTTCATCATTGTTGACGGTTAAAGTGTATCTCGAAAGTGAATGAAAATATGACCAAAAAAAATTACCGGTACATGCACATTGGTATATACTCATTCCAAATCACAGGTGGCGTGTGAATTAATGATATTAATTAGTGAAAACATCATTTTGAAAAAACAAAAATCAATTAATAACGAAATGTCAACTTCTCTGAAAATAATATGTCACTATCAAATATATATATTGTTATAATTTTGTTATTTTTCATTCAAACTGTGTTCCAAACAAGATGCTTATTTGTTGAAATCATAATTGTATGTCCCAATTTGTGTTATAATTCATCATGATCTAGACAAACAATGTTTTAAAGTTCTGGATGGGGTTGTAGAAATTAAAGCTGATTTGTTCATGCTGTAGTAAAACTCTTTGTTGAGGTAAATTCTCATTTTGAAGATTCTTTAGGTCGACAAAGTTTGGCATGATACCGTCTGGGAAGTGGTCTGAGAAAACCTGTCTATAAAACATTGGAATATAATTCTTCTGGCTATTTGCTCTTTCCCAGTCTGTTTTTGTATAATTACTAATTATTAGTCCTTTGGTAATTTTTTCAGAAAATGTACTGACTCTGCTTATAAAATTGTGGCATTCAAAGATGCAGCAGTAGTATTTTCCTAGTGTTTATATTGAAACCAGAAGTAGGTATACTGTCCCGCACGAACGACAACTCTGTCAAGACGGCATTATGAAAATCTGGAATTACTCAATTGCAACAAATTAAGCAACTTTATTCATTGAAATTTAGAAACCTTATATAATGATCCTGCTTATAAATTCATGTTGAGTTGGTGGCTGAATTCATGGTAAATTTAAAGAGTATTACTCTTAATACGCAAATGATTTTCTTTCTATAAATTTAGATCGATGTATGCTTTTATAGTGGCACTGTGGATTGCACTTGGTGTTGGTCTGGCCAAAGCTCAAGTCAATTTTACTGATGTAGAAATATTTGTTCCTCTAAATGACTTAAATCATGTGCAATCTGTACAATCCATTTAAGATCAACATTTTGGTAATGGCGTCATAGTGATAATAATAGCCTATGAACTAATTGCACGTTTACAGATAGTTAAATAATTTCAATATTACTAATAGATTTTTACTTGCATATAACTGAAGTGGGGGCCAGAGTAATATTGGTGTGAAATAGTGATTTTATTGAATATGCAAGTTCAAATGAAGTGTCATAATTTCAATATTGAGGAACACTTAAGTTATTTAAAAAGTGTTTGGCAAAGAGTTGGTCAAACGTGGTCCATCTTTGATAATAATGAGGTTCTCAAGTACATGTTTAGCTCACCTGAGCACAAGCTCACCTTGTGATTGCCTTGTCTGTTGTGTGTTTGGCGTCGTGCGGCGTAAATATTTACCTTGTTTACACTCTAGAGGTTACATTTATTGTCCGATCTCCATGAAATTTGGTAAGAAGATTTGTCCTAATGATAACTTGGGCGAATTCGATAATGTGTCTGGTTGGTTGAAAAACATGGCAGCCATTGGGCTGGGCATTTTACCTTAAATGGCTATATTAAAACCTTGGTAACACTCTGGAGGCCACATTTATTGTCCTATCTTCATGAACCTTGGTCAGAAGAATAGTCCCAGTGATATCTTGGACGAGTTCGAAAATGGTTCTGGTTGGTTGAAAAACATGGCCACCAGGGTTGGGGCATTTTTCATAATACATGTATGGCTGTAGTAAAAACTTGTTAACACTCCAAACGTCACATTTATTGTCCAATCTTCATGAAACTTATCAGAATATTTGATATCCTGGATGAGTAAGAAAGATGGTTTTGGTTGGCTTTTTTCCTAGTGGCTATATATTTATTTCGTAAAACCTTGTTAACACTGTAAAGGCCACATTTATTGTCTGATCTTCATGAAACTTTGTCAAAAAATTTTTCGCAATGATATCTTTGTCAAGTTCCAAAATGGTTCCGGTTTGTTAAAAAACATGGCTGCCAGTGGGCAGCACATTTTTTCTTATAATTATGGTTTAGGTAAAAACTTGTTTACACTCTGAAAGTCACATTTATTGTCCAATCTTCATGAAACTTGGTCAGATTTGTTTTAATGATATCTTGGATGAGTTTGAAAATGGTTCTGGTCTGTTGAAAAACATGGCCACAAGGGGGGCTTGCAATAATCCTTATATAGCTATATTAAAATCTTGTTAGCACTATTAAAGTTACATTTATAGTTCACTCTTCATGAAATTGGGCTGGACAGAACATGTCAGTTCCTTTGTATCTGGGGTGAGCGAATTTGGGCTTTTCAGACCATCTTGTTTGTTATAATCTGTGGATTTTCAATATGTTTGAGTATTTTAAATAAGAAGTATGTGACCGATAATGATTAGTTTTTATAATTATATTGATAACATGAACTATTAATCCATTATTGGTCCTTAATTGTTATCGTAATTAGTGTAACTAACTAACTATTGTTTTACTAAGTTGCTTTACAAATTAATTGAATTTATGTCACTTTCAAATGACTTTGCAACTTTAAATTGAAATTTAAAAAGATATTATATCATACAAAAAGCAGCCATTAGTGTGTGCATGTATAGTTCTTCAATAGGTCTTTCATACAAAGCTATAGGTGCTTCTTTGATCCTGTCATTGAGAATTAAAGAAACGTACTTGGTGAGAGCCATTACGCCTTGAATATATCTCTCCCCAGTGAATTCCGTTCAGATAAATGGCCATGCAAGCTCAATATAAGATATATTATACCATAACCTATGAAAAGGTTACTAAAATGAAAATAACTTTCAAATTAAAAATAATTGACCAGTCGCCAAATACGCGATTGCACAGCCCACTGAGTTGTGTATTCATAAAACGCTTTATCCATTACTCCGACAGTCTTTGTTTGTCGTACACTGTGGCCACAACAAACGAAATCTAATTGAGTATTGCTTGAGTTTGATTGACAGCTGGCGAATGGTCAATTGTGTGTATATGCCCCCAATAGAGTGGCATATGGCAGTCTCGCTGTTCACCGTCAGTCCGTCTGTCTGTCAGTCTGTCTGTTTGGAATCGGTTTTAAACTATTTCAGACACTGAAGTTTTGGTGTATGAGTCTACCTACATTACCATAGAGTTTTCTAGCCGTTTTTGCAAAAGAAATCTGGTTAAATAGAGTTTTGTTTTTATCGAGAAAAGTGGCAAATTTGGGAATTTTTTGTATCAACAAAAAGGACCATTTTGGGATTTTTTCATCATCAACTATTGACACAACATTTATTTTCCTGGCCATTTTGGGAAAACATTTTATAGATTTTATTTATATATCATGTAGGATGTTTAAAAAATTAAATTGAGATATACACATGTAGAGTCTAATAATCATAACACACTTATTTCTAAGGGGGGGGGGGGGGAGTGGGGAATTGGGATTTTTTTTATAATTTCGGGTTTGGATTGGGTCCGTTTGCTTTGGGATCGGGTCTGTTTTCCAGCCTATTATACATAGCAGGAAATTGACTTACAGATCAACTTTGAGTTTCGTTCTTGAACATTTTGATTTTTGACGAAGTAACATGACTTGGACTTGAAACTTTTCTCTATAATAGATCTAGCTGCTGTGCTGTTTCAGAGTGCAGTAGAAGGCATTGTGTTTCACAAACGTAGTTCATGTTTTTAAAATTTACTGATTTATATTTTGAACGGGCAAAAAAATTCAGCAGTATTGCGATAGGTATTTGATACACTGAGAGCAATTTGAAACAAGCAAATTTGTTGATTTGATATCCTCCACCATAACTAAAAAGTGTTTGACCGGCTGACAGATGGGCTGACAGCAGACGGACGGACTGATGGATGGACAAACAATGCCAAATTATATCCTTCTGCCTTTGGCGGGGGATAACAAGTGAATTCGTTGAATTGATATCCACGGCTATAAAAAAAAGGTTTGTGACACACAGATGGAGGGACTGACAGACTGACAACGTCAAAACTATATCCCTCTGCCGTTGGTGGGGGATAAAATTTGTATGAAAAACTTAAGAACACTGATGGTAAACATCTTGAACATAATATATCATAATATTAGTTGTTGTCTAACGGTAACGTTTTTTTTAATGTATAATTTGCTGTACAAACTGAATTATTAAATGTATGAAAGTCAATTTGCTTATTTACAAGTAATTTAATACTATTTTTAGTTTGATATGTACTGTAAACTTCACATTTGCATATCGATGGTCCCCATTTCAAATGCCGAACTTACAAAAACACAACTTTCCAGGAGGGCTATTTTTATGTCCCCCACTATAGTAGTGGGGGACATATTGTTTTTGCCCTGTCTGTTGGTCTGTTGGTCTGTTTGTTGGTCTGTTTGCGCCAACTTTAACATTTTGCAATAACTTTTGCTATATTGAAGATAGCAACTTCATATTTGGCATGCATGTGTATCTCATGAAGCTGCACATTTTGAGTGGTGAAAGGTCAAGGTCAAGGTCATCCTTCAAGGTCAGAGGTCAAATATATGTGGCCAAAATCGCTCATTTTATGAATACTTTTGCAATATTGAAGATAGGAACTTGATATTTGGCATGCATGTGTATCTCATGGAGCTGCACATTTTGAGTGGTGAAAGATCAAGGTCAAGGTCATCCTTCAAGGTCATATGTCAAATATATGTGGCCCAAATCGCTTATTTTATAAATACTTTTGCAATATTGAAGATAGCAACTTGATATTTGGCATGCATGTGCATCTCATGGAGCTGCACATTTTGAGTGGTGAAAGGTCAAGGTCAAGGTCATTCTTCAAGGTCAGAGGTCAAATATATGTGGCCCAAATCGCTTATTTTATTAATACTTTTGCAATATTGAAGATAGCAACTTGTTTCATTTTCATAACTATATGCAAAAAGCAGCAGTTAAAAATTATTTGGCTTCGCATTTTACAATAATATTCAGCTTCCCATTTTTGAGTATCTGCTTCAAATGTTTGCATTATTTTATTTCCACAATCACAGTTCAGCATTTTATCATATGGCCAGTTTGGCGTGTTTTGATAGGTGGTTCACCGTTTTCTGGGCATGTGCGCACTGATTTTCTGCCCTACACAGAGCAAAAATCACGATAGTGCAAAAAAATGTAGGTTCAGCATTTTAATGGGGACCATTGATATACCACCTGAATAACTGTTTATGAAATGGAATACTCTTATCAGATAATAATATCAGTTCTCAAGCTATATCTTCAATGGATTTTGATGTCGATTTAAAATCAAGTTCAAATAATAATGATTTATTAGTATTACTGCTATATAGGATTTCATAACGAGGCTGAATGTGTAACTGTCTTTTTCTTTGCTAATGCAAATTTTGGAGAATACGAGTTACCCATTATCTCAACATCAATAATTGCTCAAAACAAAGATATACAATAGCCGTATAATACTAATTACATAAGTGTACCTAATTACAATTTTCAAAAGTATCGAATCAATTTGACAAGAATAAGGTGTTGAGAGTGGGATTTAAATCACTTTGGTCAAAACAATAGACACTATGTAGACGGGGACGTTTTTTACTAGCTCACCACATTCCGGAGGATTTGGATATAGTCGCTGTATCACGGTTGATATCAGAGGTCTATTTTGATGTTAAGAGTGATCACCCATCAATAGTAATGTGTGCTGGAATTTTGGGGTTTTAATACTGGTTCCCTTTTTTGTAACGTGAAATATTATATAATGACTGTGTATGCAGAAAAGAAGACTAATTCTGAATCAGAGACTCAATAGCAATCGACTTTAGAAGTACTATAGATCCACAAAGATGTTAACAGCTAGTTAAATTCAGTAGCAGCATAGCCAAATGCACATAGTAAAACAAAGAACAAAGAACATCTTTAGAAATAGCATTAATACAAATTTCGAAAGTTTAACTTCAGTTGTCAATAACACACACAAAGTAAAGATAGATAAATTATGAAGTGATTATAAACTTATCAATTTGTGGCATAGAATATGGAATGTTTGCACATCAATTGTAACTAGAAATGTCGCGGCAGAGGCCGACACGTATCTCCACGCCGCATGTTTGACCCAGGGGCGCCCCAGGGTTACTGGTAATGGGGCGATGCATAGTTGAGATTGGCCGTATTGTTAATAGAAAAGTTCAGTATCAATTAGAAGTGAATCAGTGTAGAAATGAAGAAGTTTTAGTAAAAGGAAATTTTGAGTGGGTGTGACCTATGTGGGAGGGGCGCCCCCGGGTTGGTAATGGGCCTTGCATAGTTGAGATTGACCGTATTGTCATAAGAGAACTTCAGTATCAATTTGAAGTGAATTGGTGTAGAAATGAAGAAGTTATAGCAAAGGCAATTTTGGGTGGGTGTAGTCTATGTGGGCAGTGTGCCCCATGGTTGGTAATGGTGCCATGTATAGTTGAGATTGACCGTATTGTCATAAGAGAGGTTCAGTATCAATTTGAAGTGAATCGGTGTAGAAATGAAGAAATTTTAGTAAAAAGCAATTATGGGTGGTTGTGGTCTAAGTGGGCGGGGTGCCCCAGGGTGGATAATGAGGCCATGCATAGTTGAGATTGACCGTATTGTCATAAGAGAGGTTCAGTATCAATTAGAAGTGAATCAGTGTAGAAAGGAAGAAGTTTTAATATAAGGCAATTTTGGGTGGGTGTGGCCTATGTGGGAGGGGCGCCCCAGGGTTGGTAATGGGCCATGCATAGTTAAGATTGACCGTATTGTCATAAGAGAACTTCAGTATCAATTTGAAGTGAATCAGTGTAGAAACGAAGAAGTTATAGTAAAAGGCAATTTTGGGTGGGTGTAGTCTATGTGGGCAGTGCGCCCCATGGTTGGTTATGGGGCCATGTATAGTTGAGATTGACCGTATTGTCGTAAGAGAGGTTCAGTATCAATTTGAAGAAAATCGGTGTAGAAAAGAAGAAGTTATACAGTAAAACTGCGATAACTCGAGGAAGCACAGGACCGACATTGATGCTCAAGTAATCGCAGGTTTCGAGTAATTCATGGTATTATTTGTTTTCACTGTCTCGGTTGATAATGCTAAATTCTGACCGCAAACGCTTTATGTACATTTAAGACGGTGCTAGAGAAAGAAAAGGCTTTGTAAAAATCGCTTAAGGTTACAGTATAATAAACATAACAATTAAGATGATCGTAAATTCATTTAATTATTTCAACATACACACAAAACATATATATAATCAAAAATATCTCATCAATATTCACTGTACATGTACAGTACAACCAAGGCGGAACAAACATATTTCGTGATCCGCGGCGGCAAGGCTTAACGAGTCGATGCCGCGTCAGCTGTTGAAGCCGCGTAAGTATGCGGCGGCAAGTCGAATTTCGCCGCGAACCTTCGCATCTGTCCGCCGCGGCATGCCGAGGCAAGCCTCGATCTGCGACACGACGCCGAGTCGATGCGTACATGTATCATAAAATAAACAATCTTTTTTAAATGATAAGTTGTTAAAAAAATAAAAGAACATTTATAATAATATGTCAAATCATAATATTTAATGTGATAAATAAAATAGATAACATAGTCAATAAAAAAGTGTGCTGTTGTGTTTTTAGTGAGTGCATTCCCATTTATAAACAAATTGTTGTAATCCTGAAAAATTAACAAAAATCGAAGTCATCAAAACAAAACACGATAATCAAGGGCATGTATAAATTCAAATTCAATAATAATTTATCTTTGTCATTTTTAGAATCGGCTTGAGTAGTTTAAGTTACTTTGGGTGCGTCTATTAACAGCACCATTTCATTATTATTTTTATATTAAAGTGATATTGTGGGCATTTTTCACTGTTGAATTGAACTGAAAAGAATAAACAGGTCAAAAGAGTTAGTGAAAATGTGGTTACTGACAATTAGCTGCAACTCATTTTGCTACCGGCTGTTTATAAAATTAGATATTTTTTATGACTAAACATTCTTCTAAGCCGAAATGATCCGTAAAACAAAATAGTGTCTTTGTGTCGTTTGAACGAATCTGCACTAAAACTAAATTCACATCGTAAATCGAATACTTTCTGTCGTAAGTTGGGAAAAACGAAAGTACGGTTGATATACAAATACATTACTTTCTCTTTCCTGGATATTGTTTTAGTATGTTGATGCTGCATTCACAAATATAAGTGTATATAAGTGAAAACACAAACAATAAACAACGGTTGCGATTAGGCACCTATAAACTGTACAATGCCCATGATATCACTTTATAACATGAAACTAATAACTATGAAAGTGGCGTTAATCTAGGTTTCTATGCTACACAAATGAACATGTACATGTAGATGTATATCTATTCACTTGATCCGTCGCGAACGTATGCGGCGGATTCACTCCGCGAAAGTACGCGAGGTTGATATAGGCTCAGCGTCGTTGCGCGGAACGATGCCTAGTGCCACGGCGATTCGCCGTGTGAACACACGATTCGGCCACCGCGTACTAATAATCTTGCCGTGGCGTAGCCGCGGATAATGTTTGTTCCGCCTTGGCTGTACTGTAGCATAATTATTTTAAAGAAGCACACAAGGTACGTACATTTAGATGAAAAAAACACACACTAAAAACAACATAATCACTTCACACTTTTCATTTTATGTACATTAGTCAGACTTGTGTTGCGCAAAGTCAAGGATTGAAGATTGTCGCAACCCATAAGCTTCCCAGAACTGATGGCGGAAGACGTTTCACGATAATTATCGATTGCTGGTAATTATTTAATTATCATTAAAACTGTGTAGCTTTGATCTGCTTCTCAAAGGATGACAATTTGCAGTGTTTCTCAAACTGCAACTACCTTCACACCTAATCGAGCGTCCTTTGTCTGCTGATTGCGCTGTTTTCACAACTCGAATATTTTTAGCACCGACCAGACGAGAAAGCGTCCTCGAATAATTGTGGGTTAATTAGGTGTGAAATGCCTTTCAGGGACCGGCACACGACCTCGAGTTATCGAAAATCGCATGTTTGAGTTATCGCGGGTATTTTTATATAGACATTAAAGGAAAATGCTAGGAACTTTCTTTAATGCTCGAGAAATCGCCAGTTTTCGAGAAATCGCCAGCTCGAGTTATTGCAATTCTACTGTAGTAAAAGGCAATTTTGGGTGGGTGTGGTCAATGTGGGTGGGGCGCTCCAGGGCTGGTAATGGGGACCATGCATTGTTGAGATTGACCCGATTGTCATAAGATAGGTTCAGTATCAATTTGAAGTAAATCGGTGTAGAAATGAAGAAGTAAATGTAAAATAACCTAACAAAAATGAATGAAAATCTCTGACCCGGCCCCACCCCAACCCCCATAACTTTTGACGCAGGGGTCAGATCAAAATTCCAAATAGTGCAGGGTCGCACATATGCTCATAGCTACCATGTGTGTAAGTTTCAAGGTTCTAGTGCTTATAGTGTAGGAAGAGATAGTGGCCAGGACGGACGGACAGACAGACGGCGGAGATTTTCAAAAAGCGTGTGGATAACTAGGAAAAATGCAACTGCCATGTATCAGAAAGCATATGCCAGTAGTTAAAATAAGAATATCAACTAACAGCATGCATGTACTGGCCGATATTCCCTTCCATATTATGTGCATCATTATATTAACTGTCAGTTTTAAATACTGTTTGAGGAAAAAGATCAGATATATTATACTAAAATTGGTTTATGTAAGAACCTACTTTATTGTCATTATAATTCTATGTTCATAACAGGGCATTTATTAGAGCAATTAAAAATGTGGTGTGTTAAACACTTTGGGATAAAGTTTTTATCTACACAGCTTCTTTGTGCAGTTTAAAGTAATCAATACACTCAGTACCCAATAGTCAGGTGACAGTATACATAGTTACACTGTTTGCTCCTATCATACAAGCGCCATTTGACAGTAAACTTGGTTGCTGTTCAGTTCAGTTCAAAATTTCATATTACTTGCCTGTGTTAAATAATAATTGTGTGTGTTTTCTGGGATATTTATTGTAAACATATACTTGGACATAAATATTTCAATTGATTTTAGATTGTTTGTTGAAAGTGAATTATCAAAATGGCGACATCTGCATTTTCTAGAAATTTTGATTTGGTTAAATATTATTGTTGTACAATCTGCGAGAAAGAACAGTCTGTAGAAATAGATGCAGATTTTTACTGTAAAACATGTCTTAAATACTTCTGCAGAAGATGTATAAAATCCCACAGACAGCATGGTTTGTTGTTTTTTAAAAAATCTTCTTATGGAAAGGATAAAATAATGAAGTGGCCACTTTCTAAGAAGATGGAGACTTCTCTTTTAACATGCGTCATACACAAGGGTGAACAAATAACAAAGTACTGCGAAGACCACAGTCAGCTGTGCTGCTCTAAATGTGTTGAACTTAATCACAGGTAGCTTATTATTACTTATTTTATATCAGTATAAATTATTGCATTGTATTACCTGTATGCAACAGGGGCGTCGGAGGCACATTAACATTGGGGGGGGGGGGGGCGGATGGGGTGGGTATGGGAGAGGGTATCCCCCTCCCGTTGGTGGGGGTCCGGCGTACCCCGGAAATTTTTCAAATTTAAGCATCAAAGGGCGCATTTTGGTGCGTTGCTATGTCTGATACCTGACCGTATACAAGTCTATTGTAGGCATTTTCTAAATGACAAAAGTTGTGACAGACAGACACACGATGGAGAAGTGATCACTATATGTCGCAGTTTGTACTTTGTAGCAGGCGACACAACAATAGGGATCATGTGGGTTGAAAGAACGTTCTTCAGGATTTTTTTGTGCCGAAATTCCGTTTAAGAAATTTGAAATTTTGAAATTCGTTGGTTGGTTTGGAGTACACATATTGAAATGACACAAAAAGTGGTAAAAACATTAAATAAGTTTTAAGAAATATAGTATTACTTCGAGTAATTACAATTAATTCAGGTATCTTGAGGTATCTTTAATTTTGTGATAATTAAGGACTATTGGATATCGGCACATTTGTTTTATTTCATACTTTCCTTTATATAAATAGAAAGAAGCAAAGGCTTAGATCATACCGACAATTAAAGATTCCCAGGTTTAATTACTCAATAAATAAGGGATTATCGTTATAAAAGAGACCGATTAATTACCCCTGGTAACAACATAATTGACACATACATTTCCGCCGGCGGATGATGGCAATCAACAATACACAAGTCATAACCGCGAAAGCGTGATTACCTTGCTTCAGGGTAAAGATATTTTCAAATATACGTGTATTGAAATGATTTTTTTGAAAGGTCTTTGCCGAAATTTAATTTTTGCCGAAAATATTAGGGCGGCAGCTGCCGCCCCTGCCGCCCCTGCCGCCCAAGCTCCAACGCCTTTGTAGATTTATATACCACCATACATGTTGATCTGTTTAGATTATTCTATTAAGTTATATAAGGTTTTCAAAATCATTTCTTTTGTGCAATTTTTTCTTGAGCTTTAATTTGTTAATTTGTGTTTGTTTGTAATAACATTTCAAAGTTCAAGCATATGGATTACAAGACATTGGCAACACTTTAGCAACAAATGTAGTATATAGTATAGCAATACCTTAAGGCTTTAATCAACCTGCCTGTATAATGTCTCATGCAAATGTTCCTTTACTTAATTTATGAAAGGATAGTTCACACTTGACGTTTGCTTGTTTGAGCCTGCATTTTTAATCTTCTCATCGTGACCTTTTCTCAGTTTTGTTTCTTTATGTGGGTTGTTTGTTGCCTGTCATCAACAATTTGCATATGAACACTATAGAGGCGCCACATGTCTTGCCCAATATTCGTGGAACTTTGTATTAACAGTTCGTGTAGATTAAATATACGCTCAATAGTGCATTTTCATCGATTTTTAGTTGGTCGCGTAAGATTGGTCGAGTAAATTTACAGACCTTGTTTTACAAATCAGTATGTGTTTAGAAGCCTTAGCTATGCTAAGAACCGTAACACACTATGCTAGGAAAGATTACCACTGCCTGTCTGCACTCCAGACGACAAATACTAAGGATCGTCTGCTCTACTACTCAGTGAGTGTATTTACCAGCTTGTAAAACGACATTGGCCTGTATAGTGTATATCATTAAAATCTGTACATATTGGCTGCTTTCAGGGAAAACAGGATTTAATGCATGTCAAATAAGATTAGCATGTGCACACTGATTAGCCTATGCAATGCACACAAGCTAATCAAGGACGCGATCAGCAAACAACTTCAGTGCCTTCAGCGCTTTGATTATAATTTTGTGTCCGGTTTGTTGACATTTGTAGTTTAAATCTGAGTTTTCATGTAATTTCCAGACCTGAAAATATATGTCTTTGACCCAATATCCTGTGACCTTAAAATACTTTTGGGAATGTCTGGTTTGTCCGATCTTCATTAAACTTTTTCAGAGTTTTTTTCTATTCATATAGCCACTAAGTTAAAAACTAGTTCCAGCTTATTAAATACATGCCGGACAGAGGGACATTTTTTCGTCGTCCTTTGTCCATCATCAACATTTGCCTTTTGAACACCCAAGGACAGAATTTAGTGGAAAATCTTCATAAAATTCATTCAGAACATTTTGTCCTAATGATATGTCAGCCACATTTTAAGTCTGGTCATGTGAGGTAAAAACTAGGTTACATGAAAGAACAATCTTGTGAACACTCTAGAGGACAAAAAAATTGCCCAGTTTTTTTATGAAACTTTTTGTAAGAATGATATACCCAATGCATTTTAAACTGGGTTGTGTATGGTTAAAACAAATAGTTTGTTAGATAAAATAAAAAAAAGCATGTGAACACTTAAAGACCACATTTATTGTGTAATGAAACTTAGTACCATTATCCAATTAAAATCTTAGCCAGATTGCAATCTTCCTGAAAGCTCAAGAAGAGTATCAGACATTCAGCCCAGCAACCATATTTTACAGACCAATACAATATAAATATGTAATCGCTTAAACATATTCATGGTCTATCACAGCAAACATACTTTTAAGCTCTTCTGCCAAAGGCAAAAGAGCTTATGGGATGGCATGGTGTCTGTCTGTCTGTCTGTCTGTCTGTCTGTGCGTGCATGCGTTAGACTTTTATTGTTTATCCGATAAAGTCCACAGTTTTCATCCGATTCTTTTCAAACTTGTCCAGTGTCTTTATTTAATGAGGGCTCGAACCCTATTGATTTTCAGGTCACTGGGTCAAATGTCAAGGTCACAGTTACTCTAAATAGTAGGGCTGTCACGATTCACCGGTATATCGCGGTGCATGTCGTGAAAAAAATCGCACCGCGGTACGGCGTTGCCTCACCGGTTATTTTAATATTATTATATTAGCACAGATATAAATACATTACATAATTATTTTGATAAAGATATCGTTTTGAAAACTGTAGAAGCGGTTCGAAAGGGCTAAATAAATAATCCGTTAATATCCAGGTCAAGCAAGCGCTTCCACTGGTAGGTGTTTAACGTTCACGTTAAAAATACGGCGATGTATGGGTCCGTACCTTTTTGGAATTTGGGACAGATTTCCTTTGCAAATAAGTTCATAATTATCCAAAAGATGTTTACTCTATTTCTTATTTTCTTTCTTTAGTATATCGATCGTTCAAAGCATGGCACTTCCGAATCATGTTATCTTAAGATTATGAATAAGGCGAGGAAGAGTCAGAACGCTACGGATTTTCAATACTGGGCCTGCTGACTCCGCATTTTAAACATGCCCTTGAAGCGTTCGATTTGCACAGATTGTAGTCACAGCTATTGTAAACAACATGGCGGACATTTTAGAAAAAGACGCGAATAACAATAACAATAACAATGACTACTTCTATCAAGTTTATTACAGTTCCTTTTACAGTTTCTAGTCATACTATGATACCAGTCTTTTCTGATTATTGAGTTTAATAAAGTTTGTAAAACTTGTTATTCTGCTGTTTTCTTCACAGAAACATATTCTGTAAAATATCGCGGTACGTACCACGATACAGTGTTGCCGTACCACGATATACCGCGGTACGCTCACGGCGTATCGTGACAGCCCTACTAAAAAGTATAATGGTTCCTAGATGTTAACTCAAGAATGCTTAGGCCTAGGATCATGAAACTTCATAAATGCATTGATCATGACTGGCTGATGACCCCTATTAATTTTCGGGTCAC
Source organism: Dreissena polymorpha (assembly GCF_020536995.1). NCBI lineage: Eukaryota > Metazoa > Mollusca > Bivalvia > Myida > Dreissenidae > Dreissena > Dreissena polymorpha. The sequence continues at coordinate 177,762,825 of NC_068355.1, read as the reverse complement.
TAGGTCAAAGGTCAAGGTCACAATGACTCGAAATAGTAAAATGGTTACTTTTTCTTGTTTGTCTGATAAAGTCAACACTGACATATGACCCCTGTTGAATTTCAGGTCACTAGGTCAAAGGTCAAGGTCACAGTGACAAAAAACGTATTCACACAATGCTGCCACTACAACTGACAGCCCATATGGGGCATGTTTTACAAACAGCCCTTGTTTAAAAAGAGCAATATCGAAGCAATAAGTCCAGAATGACTTCCCCTTGAATATGAGAAAATTTTGAAATCCTGCATGTTTACGCAATTAATTCCACAGTTTTCATCCAATTATTTCCAAATTTGCACAGTATCTTTATATCAATGAGGACTTGAACCCTATTGAATATGAGCAGTATTGGATAAATTAGTACACAATAATCTCCCCTTGAATTTGAGAAAATTCTCCTTGTTTGCGCGATTAAGTACACAGTTTCCATCTTATTATTTCCAAACTTGCAGTGTTTAAGCAGTAGAGCGATTCAGGCCCTCATGGGCCTCTTGTTTATTTAAGTCCATATCCAGCGACATAAAATTATACAAATATTTTATACAAATAAATACAAACTGACAATAATTATGCATGTTATTGGTAAAAAAAACAAATCATTCATTTGTACGAAGCACATTACTCACATGTATAGTCCATCTTTATGAAACTTGGTAATAACATTTAATTTTGTTCAAATGATATCAGTGGAGTTCAAAACTGGTCATGTTGGATGTAAACCTAGATCGCTAGGTAAAATTGAAAAAATGGCTTGTTGACATACTTGTAGATAACATTTATTGCATATTTTTTGCATGACATTAGGTGAGAACATTTGTCCCATTCATATCTCAGACTAGATCATAAATGATACGTGGGTGCTGTAGGGTGAACAACTAACTAAAGTCACTATGTAAAACTGCATGATTACAAATCTTATAAAAACTCTAGAGGTCAAATTGATTTTATAATGCTCGTGAAAGCATTTGTTTCAATGATATCTCGGCCGATATGAAAACTTTTGAAGTAATGACATTTGTCCAAATAATTTCAAGGTTGAGTTCAAAGCTAGATCACTAGGTCATATTTAAAGAAAATATTATGAACACACAGTAGAAGTATTATATGTTTCCTCAATATCCTAGAAACTTGCTGAACATTTATTTGAGTTATTTCTCCACAAAATAAGATATGATTAAAGTCAATTAATAAACATGTCTTCAATGCGGCGGGTAGTTTTGCTTATAATGCTACAGTAAAATAACATGTATCTTTTTTTTAACTCAAGAAGTCACATGTGTGACCCGCTTCTAATGATCTAATGAAACTTGCTCAAAACATTGATAAAGTGTGCTGTCATAATATCTGTTCTGCATAAACATTAAACAATTTTTTTTAATGACCACCAGATGTTAGGGCTGTTTTAATCACCAGACCAGGAAGTGCTATAATTTTAATCACCCTTTTCGGTGTAGTTCGGTGTGTGACTGTAGTGTTAGGTGTCCGTTTTGCATACATGCCAGACGTCTCGATCTCGGCGGGACAGTCCCGCTTTTGGGCCCTTTGTCCCGGCGTCCCGATATGAGATGATTTGTCCCGACATTCGTAAAAAACGATGTAAGGTCTATAGGTTCACAATAAAATTCGCTATTCAAGCTCTGTTTCGCTAATACTTCCCACCGCTAATCCCTTTATTGCCCCCAATTAACAATCCGATTGTACTTCTCGTGTGTACCAGTGTTGTTTATGACACCTTATCAGCGATTTATCGGCTAATTATTGATTTTATCAAGCATTCACACCATGGCGGTCTTCAAGATAGCGGTCGCTTATTGCTATGGATAGTTGTATTATAAATTAATGAACTAATGAAATAAATGTTGAAAATGTGTTTGTTTTTGTCTTTGTTTTAAACGGTTTACAAAACAATTGTTTTGTAAAATTAACTCTATGTCATTAATGAGTCTTTTACATTCAATGTTTAGTTCCAAAATAGCGGGATAATCCGAATGTGCAATATACCAAAATCGCAACAAACAGTTAAATAAGTGATACCCATCCTGTCTAGTGTAATTGGGCGTAATTGTAATAAAAACAACGAGGTGCTATGCATGACAGTTTGACCCTACCCCAATTAAGCTAAAAACAACGAGGTGCTATGCATGACAGTTTGACCCTACTCCAATTAAGCTGCGACAATTGACAAGTAACAAACTGCGCATAGATACATGCTTAAAAAACATTGCATTCCGTGTCAAGCCGATGTGACTGTTCGGTAGATAGTTTACTGTAACCCGTACTTTCAGTGTACTGGCGTTTTGTACCGTCTTTGTTACCACTTTAGATTCACATTTTAATATATTATCAATGAAACTTTAAACTTTGTTAGAATTTTTATCTAGACAGTATTAAGGCAAAATATTAATCTGATTCATGTGCGCAGCCGGCGCATACAAAACTTCATTATTGAATACGCCTGAAACTGGTGCCAAGATTTCACGTTGCATGCAGCACAATTTGTGTTTGAATTCATTACACATCATATGTTTGGCCTATAACAAAGGCTTATTTAATAAAGTCATTCCAATGTTTTTCACACTGTCATAAACTGTATAAAAAACTGTCCTGTATGCACTGTTTAAAATTCTTTTAAAAAAATGATTTAAAAGTTATTTGAAAAAAGCATTACTTACCGGTGTGTTTACATCCATTGACATGAATTAGTGAACCCTTTAAAGTCCTCCCCTGCGAAGATTTTTAGAACTGTTCTATAACATTTCTAGAATTGTACTGGAACTAATGACTAGAAGTGTTCTGGAATCATCCTTAAAATGCTCTAGAACGATTTAGAACAGTTTTTGAGAATAATTTCTAGAACAATTTGTTCTGAAACAGTTCTGAATGTTTGTTCTAGAACAATTCTTGAACTAGCGTTCTAGAACTATTCCAGAATTTTTCTTGAATAAATTTCCAGAACTGTTATAGAATTCTTCTAGAAATTTTTCTCATTTAACGTTCAACAACTGTTCTAGAACAATTCTTGAACTATCGTTCTAGAACTATTCCAGAATTTTTCTTGAATAAATTTCCAGAACTGTTATAGAATTGTTCTAGAAATTTTTTCTCATTTAACGTTCAACAACTGTTCCAGAATAATTCTAGAACATTTTCAGTATGATTACAGAACAGTTCTAGCCGGTGTGTTCCAGTACAATTCTAGAAATGTTTAGAACAGTTTCGAAGGGTTGCTTCAAATAAGTCTGGAACAAATGTTCTAAAACAGTTCTGAAAATGTCTGTAAACAGTTCTTTTCAATCTCTTCGGAGGCATCTGATGGGATCAGGCTCATCTGTGTACAAGCAACTTGTCACGAGGCTCTGTAGGTGTTTGAGCACTTTGCTCTGAAATCATTTAGATAACAAATGTAGTCACATCTTAAACTAAACAAGAAGTCTAAATGATCCAGCTGGACAGTATTACAAATATAGACATAACGTCTTTTTATTTAGTCAATATTGAGTGTACTTATTATCAAAGTATTCAAACAAATAATTACACATTTGATCACAACATTAGTATTTTCAAATTGAGAATGCTTCAATACAGCAAACCTTGTAAGTAAACTGGTGATGGATAACACAATTTGACATTCAGCACCAACTTAAATACGAACGCAATATATTCAAGACACTGTTGCAGGTTTTTATGATTTGAACGCATTAAATACTGGATTTTATATATTTCTAAGGGATTAAAATAAAATGTATTAGACAACCAACATACTACTGAGATTTAGCTTTGCAGCATTGTTCGTCAGGTCAATATCTTCGGAGGCATCTGATGGGATCATGCTCCTCTTTACAGGCAACTTATCACGAGGCTCTGTTGGTGTTTGATCACTGAACTCTAAAATCATTCATGAAATGTGTTGAAAACCAAACTTGAGCATTGTGTCATGCGATCATGAATACTTTGTTTTAGTCCATCAAATTTCACATTTGGAAATTCTGGCTAGACTGAGTAGTTACTCATACAAACAATTAGCTAATGTTATCGAACGTTTGTTCATCAGATTTTTTTTCCAAATAAATTCACTCACCCCTGGCTAGTGAGTGAGTGTGAAATTGGATAACTGTGAACAATGTGTTCATGTTTCATTTATAACAGGGAAAAAATCATGTATCTATAGGCAGTGTTGACCAACTGATAAAAAAATACTTATAATAACACTTATTCAATGGAGGCAAATTGAATTTCTTGAGTCTCATTTAAGTGTCCAACTCACATTCATAAATATTAAAGCCTGTAATTTTGGACTGCCTGCCTGTCACTGAACTGTGAACATGCCTTGAAAATAATACCTACCTTGAGTTTTTTTCCTATCTTAAGTTGCCTCGAAAGCATGCTTAGGCGGTCGCTTTGCTTGCTTTAAGAGAAACCTCGTCATCTGTAATCAACAGTATATACAAATTTTAATATTATTATTATGATAATATATTTATTTACAAGATTATTTTTCGTTATCCGAAAATATGATTGCCCGAACCTGTACTATTTACAACAAATTGTTTAACAATGATCAGGAAGACCCCTTAACTTTAATATTGATTTATTTCAATACTTTGTGTTTTTTATCAATACACAGTGTTATAAACAGTAAGTGAAATATACTTGCTCTACGGCGATTGAAATATGGACATTTTTAGGGGACATTGTTAACCGAGACACCGCCTCGTTAAATAGGTCCGCGTTGAGCGAACTGAAATATCATTTTGCGGTATTCTCCGACAGGAATTTATTAACATTAGATCTAGTGACGAGGCGGGCTTAACGCTTTCAGTCATAAAAAAGTGTTCGCCCCATTCAAGAACCTTTTAGATTGGTACCAAAAAGTTTGGCTATCAAACGAATTTACTTACGATGGATTTCACTGATCACCGCATCGTATGTTTGTTTTTGGTAAGTGGCTTTGATGAGATCTCCCTCCTGGTAGTGAGCAACATCTATTTTGGGTGCGACTACATTTTGTGGTTCGATAAAGCTCATAACGCGATTGAACAAGAAAATAACGTCTGCCATTTCAAAAAAGCGCGCTTATATGCACCCGACTGTTTTTCGTTAATGCTGCTCCGCTGACATTCTACGTAAATAAAATAAAAACCAGTCAGCTCGGTTTTGTGAATTTTGGCCAATGAAATTATCTCTTACATTTGGGGTTAGGCTGGGTAGATTTTCAGAGACCCGTATGATGCGGTGCTGAAATAAGCTTTGGAATTTAATTTTCCAACTTAAAATTAATCCCTCCTTACTAAATTCATATCTTCATGTTAAGTTAAACGACACATCGAAAGGAAAACCATCTTCATGTATCGGAAAATGGTAAGTACCAGTGCTTGATATGTGATAAAGAATAATCAACCAGACAGAGAGTTCTTACGATGCTGTCCGGTAATCTTGCGCAGTTAAGGGTCAATTGTTTTAAAAACATGTTCTTTTATAAATTGGCAACATAATATCTAAATTTATTATGAAAATTATAAGTTCATGTGCTTATTAACACAAAAATATCTGATTCATTCAGTGAAGAACTGTCCGATTTGATTTCAAAACAAACATGACCTCATTTTCAAACTATCACAGTGTCCGGTAATCTTGCACACTTTGTATAATGACCTCGTTTAGGCAAAATTGTAGACATATGGTGTCCAATTATTGACAAAAAACATTCCAGAAAAATATTTTAAAAATCAGTTTGCAAAACCATTGAAATTAAATGTGGATTTCTAGTGCAGTTTTTGTTCACTACAAATAAAAAAAAATATAATCACTAATAATAGTGGACAATTACAACAATGTAATAAAAAAGTACCGGTATGCATGAAAAAAAAAGCATAACAGGTTTGATACCACAATCATGCTTCCATAGTGTACAGAAAATATCAAAACTAGGCCATTGCGCATGCGGAGATCATACCAAATTGGTTTGACAGAATGGCGGGCTATGATGACTATGTCGTCTGATGCGATATATTTTCATGGCAAAAAATACCATAACTGATCGGATATTGTGCAATGGAATGCTTAATTACACATTGGATTTATGAATTCTTAATTTAAAGTATGAAAACGCTAAAGACTGCAGGGAATTTGTGATTCATTTTGAAGTTTTCGTAAGAAGGCCAGTGTTTACCATGTATAGGGATGACGCAACCGGTGTTTAAATGTAATGATCGAATTTAATTTTGCATGGAAAACGTAACTTTTAAATCCGTTAATTCTTTAAAATGTGAAATTCCATCTTTCATCACTAAAGAAAACCATTCGTCGTCTGCGAGATTCGCAAATGCGAAGTGCGCAAGATTACCGGACGCGCAAGATTACCGGACTTAACTGTACACTTCGAAACACGGGTTAAGTAAGTCAACGTGTATTGTGGGTCGAACACTATTCTTAATACAGCTGTTATTACAATTCATAAATGGTCCATTTGCTGAAGGGCGAGTATAAGGGAAATGGACGCTTTTTTTCTGTTTTTTAACTGGTTATCATTTTTTTAAACCACATAAACACCAATGCTTATTTTTTTGAAGATTACACTGCAAGTTAGGCAAGTGATTTCAGTATTTAACAATGCTCAATGTTTACATTGAAAGTCTCATTGCACGCAACTTCAGGCTGGGATTATAGACCTGTGATGCTCACTAAAATGACTTCTTGAGGCCCGGGAATAGTTTATTATGAGACTTTAATCTATCGATGACTACAAGAAGATGAGACTTGGCAAAACATTAAATAATCTAAAAATTTGTGAAATTAACATTAATAACATGCAAGAGTAAAATGACATTGGTCACCTTTACACCCATGTATTCTGGAATGCCTGACTGAATAAGGTTAATTACTAAAATTTTAAGAAAAGCATATTTCTAAAACATCATTACAGAAGAAAACACTTTGTTTACATAAAACGAAAAAAACAAGTGTTATTTTGTCCGAATTATGTTGCCTTCCAGAAGTAGTTACACACTTGGTAGTGTGGCTCACACATGAGGTAGAATGGCCGTGGTAACTACTTGGGAGGCAAAACAACTAGGGGAAAGGAAACTACTTGGGAGCAAAACAACCTGATACTGTACAGAATTTAATTTTGTTTGAACATGTTGATTTTTGTAAACCACAATCATTTGCTTGTGAATTAAGTTTCTGTAATTATAAACCTGTTAATGAATTAAAGAGTTTATATTTGTTTCAAAATATACATTCATATGTCTTTTTTCCAGGTCCACTGAAGTGTGTGATTAGAAACTGTATTTTGATGATGAAACACTTCCAGTGCCACGTTCTACGCACTATTGGAGACAGATTTAATGTAGAAAAACTACACAAATATCTGAATAATGTTATGAAAAAGATGGATGAAATCCACCCATTACAGTTACCAGAAGCTCCTGTAGTTAGTCACCTAATTGCAGTTTAGTTCTCTGAGATTCTTGTGATGGTGAATGTTGAGGAACTCTGTGAAGTCCTAGTGTTTTAATTGTCACAAGATTACATGCAAATTCAGAAGACACTAAGTATGCAGAATTCCGAACAGATACAGTAAAAAAAAAATTAAATAATGTGTAATTTGGTGACAAATTATAGTCAGTTATATACATGTATATGTATGTGTGTAGCAGAAGATTTTGTAAGGACTTAAAGGAGAAGTACTTTTTGGTATTTCAGGGATAATTTTCTTCAGTTCTCCATAAAAGCTTATGTTTGGATACTCATTAGGAGTGCCTCGTAAAGTTGTTTCTAGTGAGTACCCACATAATGTTTTAGGATTAGAAATAATACAAAGTATCCCAGACCTATCAACAAACACTCCTCCTTAACATTAGTCCTCTGTTTGTGTATGATATATATATATATATGTCATGGTATGACAGCAATATCTTGCAGACACCACAGCAAGCAAAGTTTCAATGTGAAAATTGTTTTGAAATATAATTTGAAAGAAGTCAAATTATCATTGTCTGAACTAGTTTATTTTAAATATGTAGAACAATTGTAGGACAATTGTAGACTTTGGTTCTAGACCTGTTCTATATGTGTTCTTATTCCCCACTAGAATGTTTGTAGAACTTACTGGTTCTTAAAGAGTTCTAAATGTGTTCTAGAACTACAGTTTAGAACATTTTAGAAATTTCTTGAACTTATTTTGTTCTAGAAATGTTCTAAAAATGTTCTTGTATATTATTGGAACAGTTTCAGAACTAAGCCTTGTTCCACAAATGTCTGGAATTATTCTAGAAAACAGTTCTGGAACAATTCCAGAACATAAGTTCTAGAACGGGAATATGGAACATTCTAGAACTGTTCTTGATGTTCTAGAACAGTTCCAGAACCGTTCCAATTTCTAGAACAAATCTTCGCAGGGGATGTGATCCTGCTTCCTGAATATATTTCAAGGCCGAGTTCAAATTTATTGTCATTTGTGTTTTGAAAGTAGTTTACCAGGTAACTACCAGGCAAAAATATAAATAACGCCAGTAGATTGAACATCATCGTCACGTGGTAAACTCAGGAATGCAAATTGTGCATGCGTAGTGAATTGTATACATTTTATATATACAATGATCAATATACTTGCGTTATTTATAGTGTGTATATCGTTATGTCACATATTTTTGCGATGTACTTTTGATTTCACATTGCGAAATTGTATTACCTAATATACTAAAAATATGAACTTTTTTCAAGTTATGTAATATACCAGTCGTGATTTTTTAATCAATATAAACTAATAATTGTAAAAAAATGCGGTATTTAACAACTTTTCTTTTCTTCGTCGTTGTAGTTAACAGTCCCTTTAAGGGCCATGATGGCCTTCTTTATTCATACTATGTTTTTTGTTTAAATACAATATGACATGATGCCTACATTCTTTATACTCAGAAGAAAGTCAAGTGTGGGCTATTATGCAACCAATTATGATGGGAGCTAAACATTTTGAAACTAATATATTCAAAGAAATGGTTTCATAAATGATAACATGTTTAAATGCAAGATCAATTCGCCATGTTGGTGCAAAAATTGCTATGTGCCTTCTCATTTCAATGTCATATGATACCTTTTTGCACCAAGGGGGCAAATTATACTTTTGAAAAATCACTTTAAATTCGTTGATTGCTTTACATTAGACGGTAATAGGAATTTATCTCTTGATTAAAAATTATGGAGTTTCAACATTTGTCAATATACTTGTGATTTGTGTTGAAATGGTTGCGTGTATGTGTGTATGTGCTAGTCCATTGTTAATTTTTACAGTATTTAACAATAAGTATGAATTACCACATCATTCTTCATCTATTTATTAATGAAGCTAATGCCAATTTATGCAAGAAAGCAATTAGTAAAGAGGAATTAAGTTCTCATAATTTATAACCTTAAACAAGAGAAAAATATTATAGTAAAAAAGACATATTAACGGCTTATGCAAAAACATATTTTATAATATACTTAGATTGCCATTTCATAAGAATTATTTCAATTTGAAACACTGAAAACACTGAATGTCTTAATATAAACACACTTTGTCCTGTGGCACTTTAATCAGTATAATAATGATGAGTTAAATATACATTACTTTATGTTATACACATGCATTCTAGTAATGACATTATTAAAGAGTTGTAATATCAGTATAATGAATAAATGCACAATTTGTTGTTCAATGCGGTTTGCATAATTTCCCAAACACACAGTAGATAGATACATTTTTATGCCCCCCTTCGAAGAAGAGGGGGTATATTGCTTTGCACATGTCTGTCGGTCGGTTGGTCGGTCTGTCAGTCGGTCCGTCCACCAGGTGGTTTCGGGATGATAACTCAAGAACGCTTGGGCCTAGGATCATAAAACTTCATAGGTACATTGATCATGACTCGCAGATGACCGCTATTGATTTTGAGGTCACTAGGTCAAGGTCACCGTGACTCAAAATAGTAAAATGGTTTCCGGATGATAACTCAAGAACGCATATGCCTAGGATCATGAAACTTCATAGGTAGATAGATCATGACTAGCAAATGACCCCTTTTGATTTTGAGGTCAGTAGGTCAAAGTTTAAGGTCACGGTGACCCGAAATAGTAAAATGGTTTCCGGATGATAACTGAAGAACGCATACCCCTAGGATTATGAAACTTCATAGGTAGCTAGATCATGACTCGCAGATTACCCCTGTTGATTTTCAGGTCACTAGGTCAAAGGTCAAGGTCACGGTGACCCGAAATAGTAAAATGGTTTGCGGATGATAACTCAAGAACTTATATGCCTAGGATCACGAAACTTCATTGGTAGATTGAACATGACTTGCAGATGACCCCTATAGATTTTGAGGTCACTAGGTCAAAGGTCAAGGTCACGGTGACCCGAAATAGTTAAATGGTTTCCGGATGATAATTCAAGAACGCTTACGCCTAGGATCATGAAACTTCATAGGTACATTGATCATGACTCACAGATGACCCATATTGATTTTCAGGTCACTATGTCAAAGGTCAAGGTCATGGTGACCCGAAACAGTAAAATTGTTTCCTGATGATAACTTAAGAACGCTTTTGCCTAGGATCATGACACTTCATAGGTACATTGATCATGACTCGCAGATGACTCCTATTGATTTTCAGGTCACTAGGTCAAAGGTCAAGGTCACAGTGACAAGAAACGTATTCACACAATGGCTGCCACTACAACGGACAGCCCATATGGGGGGCATGCATGTTTTACAAACAGCCCTTGTTATTTATATATTTTTATTTTAATAATAATCAATATAGTATTGCTTCTAGAAAAGTCACATGTGAATTGATGTATCATATTGTTATTGTATGTGCCTAAATATTTTTTTGTTAAAATGCCCCTTTAAATTTGTATTATAATTAATATTGTTTCGGGGTAAACAGTTGGTTATTGGTCATTTGATTTCTATTCAATCACTTACTGTCTCCTGTGTGGTTGTTTTTCAGACTATGCTTACAAGTAACTCCATTACCTCAGGCTGCCAGAGGGAAGTCAACCAACTTTAAGAACCTGTCTGTCAGAACGGAAAATACTCTTTTACTTATGAAACAATGTCAGACGTATCAGGAGGACAAAATGATGTCTCTTAAGGTTTCATACAAAGAACATGAGAGGCTTATTGTGGATGGTTTGCGTGTGAATATAGTATCGTATTTACGCAAATGTGAAACCAGCACAGTTAATACAACACATGAACATATGCAATACCCTATCAGTGAAATGCGTGAGGAAATCAAATATTTATTAGCAGATTTTGAGAAAAGCACTATTAAGGAGAAGAAAGAAGAGCTAAACCTGAAACAAGCTCCTATCAAGGTTGTGAGAAACAGCTGCATTAGACTTCACTATGAATTGTTCCATCTCCATGTAGCCATGCCGAAAGTACTGGGTAAACCTGAACTCTCTTTTATTGCCAGTAAAAAATGTCTGGAAAATATACAACAGTCTGATATATTTATTAAAGAGAACTTACCAAACCATGTTTTCACTGTGAATGGGAAGTCTGTGCACAATGTAAAAATGCCAAGTGAATCAGGCACATGTCATATCACAGCAGTATGTGCACTCCCAAATGGACAGGTCCTGGTTGCAGACTACCATAATAAGAGAGTAAAGCTTCTGAACCAGCAGTACTGTGTGGTGAGCCACTTGGATGTAAGGGATGGATTCATAGAGGACATGCGTCTTATCACACCCACTGAGGTTGCAGTGGCTATGTATGGTGAGGTCCAGTTTATCACAGTAAGCCAGAGCCAGCTTGCCAAAGGCAGGAAGCTTAAGTTACAACATTATTGTGCAGGTATTGCCCACAACCAGGGTGACCTATATATCTGCTCTAATACTGCTCTGTACAAGTTCACATTGAGTGGCGAACTGGTCTGCAGACTCTATGAAGATTCATCAGCTGATTTCACAGGTAAGAATCACGGTGGATTCATTCTAATAACATGTGTGATATGTACAGAGATTATTTAGCCATTTTAAGAAAAAGAGTCTCGTCAAATTGATATTTTTAAAATCGATAAAATGGCACATCTGGGAATTTCGTTATCGACTAAATGGACCGATTTTTTCTTAACAACAAATATTCGGTCTTTTCGAAACTAAGGGCAAACAAGAGTTGTCTCGCATTCAGGTAGGTATCGGGTAACAAGTAAACGAACCAAAAGAAAACAAGTTATCATATGCTTCTCAGATCTCTGAAATCGTAATATTTACTGTTCATTTCAATTTACATATACAGTTATTTCTTTATTGATTGATATACTTATATACTAGTTTGTGTACATTAGTATTTTAATGCTGTATTGCCATATAACTTTGCAACCAAAAGCTCTTCATCAGTAAAAGTTAAGCACCACTGATAATTGAGCTGTCTGCTTTTAAAACTGTGCCTGTTGCATTATTCAATTGATTCCCAACATTTATTACGTTCCTGTCAAGTATTTCATTGATTCATTCACCTCAGTAATGTGGGTTTATTTTAAATATTGATTGATATTCTTCTGTCACTGTCACACTTGACTATCAGTTTCTGAAAGAAAAATTGTTTTAACAGCAGTTTCATACCAGTTAACTTAGAACATTATTTTCTTGATTTTACGATAAATACTTTGTGATGTTTTTAACTGATTTTTTGGTTTAAATATCTTCTTGATAATACTGTGTGAGAGTGTTGTGATTGGTCATAGTTCAGTGTTGTGTTGTTTATTTTGAATGTCCACTGACAAAATTAATTGACCGGTTTCTTTTTCGAATACAGCACTCCTTCTAGCACTCTCTTACACTCTCTTTCACCTCTGTCGTGGGCTCATGGACTACTTTCTAACGCACGTGACTTTAGTCACATGATCATAGTCGCATATTCAAAATGGCCGCGCCCATCGGCTTTGCTTTATCTTATAGTATTTGACGTTTACAACTGGGCGCGTGCTATTCAATTTTATTTCATGCACATATTTAACTAAATGAACATATTGCAATATTAACAATGAGTCAAAGCTGTATATCTGTATTAGAAAATAATATAAAATTATACAGAAGCATCAATAAGTAGTTGCTGCTTTGACAAGATTTTGAGTGAATGAGAAATATTGAATATAAATATTGACCAAAGTAAACCGTCTGTTAAAGTTTTACCAATGCAATGCCAGTTTGGTACACATAGACCCTGAAGATGTTTACTCAAACTAATTCTATGGTAAAATACACGTCTTAAAATAAATTGCAGGCCAACATCAGTACAGTTGTTGTGTTATTGTTGTTTTAACAATATACATTTCATTGTCCCATGCTTATCCTGAAAGGGGACAACTGGAAGCATCTATCATACACTGACAAGTTCATTCAGGAATATGTTTACAAATACAAAATTATATAAGAGAAATATGACAATCTGTCAAAGAAGAATAGTATCAAAACTTCACAGAATCATATTATGCTGCTATAACAAATTCAATTCTTTACATGATCTTTTAACTAAATAATAAATTGCAATACTTGTTATACTCATGCCTTTTCCCCGGCTCTTTAAGCACCTTAGCGACTGAATCTTTAATTTATTACTTTATCTCACCAATTTGTGTTGCTGTAATTCTTCAATATCATGAAAGACATTAAAGATTCATCAGGTTTTTAAAGGCTGATAAGTTTACTTATATTTGTTCAATTATTGCACTTTCTTAAGTACAGTGCCTAACATTAAATTAATTCAAAGGAGTAACCCAGTACACTGTAAATCACATATTTTCTCCTGTGCAAATTTCTGGAAAAAGATCTGCATTGCTGATACAGTAGTGCATGTCCTTGTTTTGTTCAATGTCAATATCATTATTCAGGATATTCAGAAGGTTCAGAAATGCATCAAAGTACACACATTTAAACAAACATGATTACATATAACAGGATTTTTTAGGTATTCTTCTCAAGTGTAGAGGATGAGTTTAATAATAGAAAGCAATACGAGAAAAAGGGACGGTGGGTTGTAAATTGAATGTCCTTAATTAATACTTTTTATGCCCCTTGATCAAAGGATGGGGGGTATATTGTTGTTGGCCTGTCTGTCTGTCTGTCTTTCTGTCTATCATTCTGTCCCAAAACTTTAATCTTACAGTAAAGTTTTGCAATAACTTTTGAAATATTGAACATAGCAACTTGATATTTGGCATGTATGTGTATCTCATGGAGCTGCACACTTTGAGTGGTAAAGGTCAAGGTCATCCTTCAAGGTCAAAGCTAAAAAATTTCAAACTTTTACATAGTAAAGTTTTTCAATAACTTTTGAAATATTGAACATAGCAACTTGATATTTGGCATGTATGTGTATCTCATTGAGCTGCACATTTTGAGTGGTGAAAGGTCAAGGTCATCCTTCAAGGTCAAAGGCCAAAAATTTAAAACTTGACATAGTAAAGTTTTGCAATAACGTTTGAAATATTGAACATAGCAACTTGATAATTGGCATGCATGTGTATCTCATGGAGCTGCACATTTTGAGTGGTGAAAGGTCAAGGACAAGGTTATCCTTCAAGGTCAAATGACAAAAATTTAAAACTTTAATATAGTAAAGTTTTGCAATAACATTTGAAATATTGAACATAGCAACTTGATATTTGGCATACATGTGTATCTCATGGAGCTGCACATTTTGATTGATGAAAGGTCAAGGTCATCCTTCAAGGTCAAAGGTCAAAAATTTAAAACTTTTTCACTATTGAACATAGCAACTTGATATTTGGCATGCATGTGTATCTCATGGAGCTGCACATTTTGAGTGATGAAAGGTCAAGGTCATCCTTCAAGGTCAAATGTCAAATTTATGGCGTCTGTCCGTTAGAAAAACTTTAACATTGGTCATAACTTTTTCAATATTAAAGATAGCAACTTGATATTTGGCATGCATGTGTATCTCATACAGCTGAACATTTTGAGTGGTGGAAGGTGAAGGTCATCCTTCAAGGTCAAATGTCAAATATATGGCGTCTGTCCGTCCGAAAACTTTAACATTGGCCATAACTTCTTTAATATTGAAGATAGCAACTTGATATTTGCCATGCATGTGTATCTCACGAAGCTGCACATTTTGAGTAGTGGAAGTTTAAGGTCAAGGTCATCCTTCAAGGTCAAGGTCATCCTTTAAGGTAAAAAATAAATTTAAAGCGGCGTGATCATGAAGCTGCACATTTTTAGGAGTGGAAGTTCAAGACCAAGGTCATCCTTCAAAGTCAAGTTCATCTTTCAAGGTCAAATGTCATTTTTTTTATTGAAAGCAGCGTTATCATGAAGCTGCACATTTTGAGTGGTGGTAGTTAAAGGTCAAGGTCATCCTTCAAGGTCATCCTTCAAGGTCAAAGGTAAAAAAATATATTTCAAAACGGCGTTCTCATGAAGCTGCACATTTTGAGTGGTGGAAGTTCAAGGTCAAGGTCATCTTCAAAGGTCAAAAGTAAAAAAAATAAATGAAAAATTTCAAAGCGGCACACTAGGGGGCATTGTGTTTCTGACAAACACATCTCTTGTTTCTTTCATACACTTGCATACTTTTCCATTAATAATAAATGATTTAAAAAAAGGAAAACACCACTTGTCTTTTAATGTTTAATATCTCATGTTCAGCTTTATTTATTTTTCAACATACAGTACCATACCAATAGCATATTTTTTAGTCTTTTTTCAATCTAAACAACAATAAATATACATGCACATGCAAGCACTTCAAGAAAAAAATATTCTAGCTATTAAAATTTGATCTAACCCTTTTATCTATATGAATGCTATTCATAATCATGAATTCTATTATTATGAATGGGTACATAATATTGCACTGATAAATGTAAACATCGATTGAAGTGAAGTTTATTTATTAAACAATAACTGTGATAATTTACTAATTACTATTATATTGTAATAATTATAATTAACTAATTAAGATAATACATGTTTATGGTATTTTTGTTTAAAAAATATAATTTATATTGTGAATAATTTGTATATGAGGCCTATTGTACCACAAGCTGTTTCAGAATATCAACTTGGTTAGGAAATATAAAAGTTTAAACAAATTTCATGATTCATGTACATTACATTAAGAATGGTTCTAAATGTAATCTTAGTTATTTATCAAAATTAAAGATAGCACATATATCCTAGTAAACCTGTTTAAAGGAAAGTGTAAGAAAATTTGACCTCTTTCCAAATGGGTTGACTGGAAAGTATTCTCTCTTGAAATACAAGGGCAGGAATTAAGAATTCAGCAACGTTAAGCATTTTATTTATCATAATTTATTATATCTGTAAGTGGCAATAAGACCTAGAACTGCAGTTTATACATTGATAGTTTTAAGCATTGTGAACAGAAACAATCATCTACTATTCTACATGTACATGAAGGTTAGTCAATTTACTCAAAACTTGATATAAATGACCAATAGTATGATCCCACAATGGTGGCAGTTCCAAATTAGCAGGTTACCGGTAACCATTAATAGTGTTCAAGAAATTAACTACATGTTTATTAATTGTACACATGTAAACAGCATTATCCTAGACACTGGCCCTGATAGCCAGGGGTAAAAGATTCGAGTTCCGGATTGGCTGTACAATTGTCCCATCTTGCAACATTTGGTGCCCAATGTGGGACCATGGCACAATCCATTCTCAACAAAACCTGTTCATGGTTTGAATGGATCAGGTTTACAATGATCCCCGTGACTTGAATTCTCGAAAAAAATCCAGCTTGGCAGAGGAGAATGTTAATGCACGAACTTAGTGATTGTCACTAAACAGGAGATTTTTATTGGCATATCATTAGCTCAATCAGAAAAGCAAGGGGTCCCTGGTTAAAATCCAGGACTGGCTGCACAATTTTCTCATCCTGTGTCAATCTAAACATAAAATACCATAGTATATTTACAATGCCCAGTATGTATTATGCTTGAGCATTAATTATGTGTATAATTTTTACCACAGGAGTTTGAAATTCTATACATGAAGCTAATCTTGTGGCAAAATAATAAAAATAGACCCCTATATAGTAAGTCTATATACTATATTAGTATATAGGGGTCTAGTTTTTGACGATGCGAACAGCATCGTCCAAGGTTTGATAACCATCCTAAAAAATTTCACAATGGCGGCCTATGTAAAAGACTGAGCCAGTCCGATTGAGATAACTAGATTTTTCAGTTACTTCCCTTTTGCATACGCCAATGGTAGGAGCATTGATAACATTCTCCTAGCAGAGTTGTCGTTCGTGTTTCAACATTCAACAATGGCCACCTTAATGAGAGTCTTGATTCAAAACTTTCTTACTGCATACATTGGCTTGTTTCGCTATTTAGAAGCTGTCATTTAGGATATATGAATTATTTATTCACTAAATCTCCGCTTATGATAACAATATGGAATTCGAAGGACATATACTCGATGTGAATGAAGGACTTTCTGGATCGTAACAGCTTGACACGGCAAAACTGGCATACTGATTACTGGTATTTTTAGTTATCAATATAAGTCACATTGTGCTTTATAAATTGTATTCGAGCATTTTGCGACTTATTGAATGACTATGATACCCGATATCAACATTTCATCCGGGATTTGCAAATCACCAAGCTGTCCTGAAATTCAACATTGATTTCAAACTCTTTACTGGTTAGTACTCTTTCATAGTGTTAGTACTTTTTATCATTTTAAAGTTAAATGAACTGTGTCACAGTAAAAGAGACATTAAGGCGATTTTGGCCAGTTTGGATCTAGATCAGCCAGCAGTCACTTGAAAGCTGTTTGATTAAAAGCGTTTTTCTGACAATAACAAATAATGTAATTGGATACTGATTTGACTGCGCTTTTCCTGTGACCTGGTTCAAATAAGAGAAATGTCATTAATCAAATTATTTATTTCGAACATTAATAAATTGTTTTTCTTGTCCCTCGGGATCAATGACTCCAGCACTTTCCTGTTGAGAATTGAATACTGCTAAAGGCGATGCTAGGGGGCGTGAGAGATGTTGCACCTTCCAGTATCGCTCGATTGTTCATTGTCGGCTCGGGTACTACGTACATGTACCCCGGGTACTCTTAAGTATACTTACATGTATTCCGGGTACGGTAAATATACTAAAATGTACCCGGGAAATTTAACCCTAAATCAGTCGTTGTCGACTATTTTTTTGTAATAATTATATATACACATTTATGTCAATTTTCTGTAGAATAGCCTCTATATTATCGGAACACATACTCAAAAAGCATGTTGATGCAGTGTTTTTTTAAGAGAAGTGTGTTTAAGATAATCGGTTGCGCGTTTTACGACATCGGATTTTGGGCTCGAATACAACTCGGGTACAGTCTAATATGGACCGAGTACAATTACGTTTATTTACTGTACCTGGGGTACATGTAAGTATACTTAGAGTACCCAGGGTACATGTAAGTATACTTAAGAGTACCCTGGGTACATGTAAGTAGTACCAGAGCAGACAATGACCAATCAAGCTCCATTATCCCTCATGAACCGACTCAAAAAAACGAGTCGGCATTATTTGACTTAATTTTTGGTTTGGTTGCTCTCGAGGGATCAAAAATTTCAGAATCTTCCTAAAAGCCCTACGGGTTTGATCCCCAGAAGCGACATTGAAAACTAGCATACTTTGTTATCTTAAAGGTTGCTAAACCTGATATACAATGATAATGTGAATTTTCTCTCACATGATGTTCATCTGTCATATTATATAAAAACTTACAGCAGTAGTAAACAACTGGACAATAATTAATGAACGCATCTTTCATTTGTCTTTGACACTTTGATTTTGACATGGCCTAGATTTAAATATGTGACTGGACTTAACCAGCACTCTTGTAACAGAGCTAAAGTTTAAATGTACCATTGAAGATCGCCTAAATCCAGAGTTGCTATTATAGACCTGTGGAAAGTTTTAAGGGTGTGACATGTAAGCAAAAATTGGTCATTACCCAGAGGCTACAACTGATCTATGACTGTATTAAAACAAGAAAAATCAGTGCCTGATTTAGATTTCCTTAGATAGTTCAATAAAAACTAAATTCATTAGCCTGGTAACAGTTTAACGGTAATGCTACCAATGTGTCACACCAGAGCCTTGAATTTGAAATCTAGGACATGCATGTTCATTTCTTCATGAAATCAGGACACAAAATTGTATTTAAGTCCTTAATTGACCTGGCTATAGTTCTCAGATTATTATAAGCTCAATCAGTATATTTATATCATTATTTATGCTTTGTGTATTGTAAACATATACACAATCATGCAGTTACATGATAGCAATAAATAATATCAAAGCTACCCATACTATAAAGGTCATTGACAAAGCCTATGGTCAAAATGTGAACACATTGAGTGTAATCGCCCTCTTGTGCCAGCAAAAACAACACGTTGACAGGTTGTCATTTTTGACAGTTCTACTTTCACTTTCATTTTGTGATATCAAACTATAAACAATTATGTGGCTGAGAAAAATATCGCCATTGCTTTTTATGCTCCCGGTAGGGTGGCCTATATCAGTTGAACTGTCAGTCAGTCAGTCAGTGTGTCAGTCTGTCCGTCCGTCTGAAAACTTTAATGGCCATAACTTTTTTAATATTGAACATAGCAACTTGATATTTGGCATACATGTGCATCTCATGGAGCTGCACATTTTCAGTTGTGAAAAATGAAGGTAAAGGTCATCCTTCAAGGTCAAATGTCAAATATAAAGCATCTGTATGTCTGTCCGAAAACTTTAACATTGGCCATAACATTTTCAATATTGGCGTGCATGAGTATCTCATAGAGCTGCACATATTGATTGGTGATAGGTCAAGGTCATCCTTCAAGGTCAAGGTCAAAGGTCAAATTTTGCAATATTGAAGATAGCAACTCCATATTCGGCATGCATGTGTATGTCATGGAGCTGCACATTTTGAGTGGTGCTAGGTCAAGGTCATCCTTCAAGGTCAAAGGTAAAATATATGGGTTCAAAGCTGCGCAGCAGGGGGCATTGTGTTTCACAAACACAGCTCTTGTTTAATATATTTTCTGCACATTTCTTAAAAAAACTTACATCTATACACGATTTTCTTCGTTAATTCAATCATTCCTGACAGACTTGTGTACATATTTCGCTTACATTTTGACGCGTGTAGGTAGGAGCGCATTACCGCTTCCGAAATGTGTATTCATACTATTGCCTTCGAGGAACTTATCTGATGTTTGACGGAAGGGCCGAAAATGTGCGAGTGTGGGTCAAGTTCCCCACAGGTACTACTTTCCCATTCCCCCAATTTTTTTTCCAAACCTAAAATTTTTCGTACCCAATTTTTTTTTCGTACCCAATTTTTTTTTCATCCCCAATTTTTTGTTCGTACCCACAACTTTTTCGGTCCCAATTTTTTTGTTCCCAAATTGTTTTTTTCGTACCCAAATTTGTTTTCATACCCAAATTTTTTTCGCAAAATTTTTGTACCAAATTTTTTTTTCGTACCAACATACACAATTGTGGTGATTGTGGTGATGTAGATAAACTTAACTTGATGCTTTTATATCCATCCTCTCAAAAGCATCGTCACACCAGTACTGTCAGTACTTTGATTATTATTTAGCCATTATATTATTAGCTTCATGGAGAGAATTTCAAACTCCTGTGATTTTTACTGAAAAGCATTAAAAGCAAAATATTGAACAAGCACAGAAGCAACATTTCTAAAGTAATAAATAGTGCTATATAAGAATTAATTAAGACACATAAAATAATGTTGATTAGCAATATTTCAGCAATACACTTGCAAATTTGTAAATGTGATATAATTATTGAATGTTACACCTTACGTACTACCAGTCCGTTTATGTACTGGCACTTTATGTACCACTATCTGACACTTTATGTACCATATATATAATATAAATAGAAAATAATATATGGTTTAATATGAATGTGTGTTATTAATTAAATTTTTTTTTGTGATATTATTTATGAATTTAGACTTATATATAGCCATAAATTATATTTTTTGCCAGATTGTCTAAGTGTCTGAGTGAGTGTCTTAGTGTAATTTATTAGCCCAAGTAGTTAAATGATTCATTATTCTTACCTGAAATTGAAGTAAACGATAAAAATACATTTCATTTATATCCTATATCATGAAATAAATATACAAGTAGCATAAATAAATAAAACTTATAAAGTTCTTTAATACAGACATATGGTATCCAAATTACTAAAACTTTCCTGATATCAAGAAAAAATTGATTCAATACAATGATTTGCAATGTTATAGTGGGAACGATGTTTGATTAACTCAAAATTGACTCTATCAACACTAGAGTCAAATTAAGTGGTTTACACAGGTAATTATTGCCCATTCATAATGCTATGAATGAATGGACAATAACACCTATATAATATATAGGTGGTAGGTGAAGTTTCAAAGTGGAACATTAAAGGCCTGGTACATAAAAGGACTAGTACATAAGGTGTCACATTCAAGTCAAGTCAAGTAAATTGTATTTAAAGTCGGAAAGAGTGCTAATATGTAACATAAGCTATAATTAGCTTTTGAACCGACATTATTAACAATTTTATAATAATAACATATTAAAAGCAGCTGTTAACAGAGACAGTAAGGTAATTTAAACATTGTTAAGACAAACATAATACTGAAGTACATTATGGCATAAATAGCAAAGCATTCGTCACACTAAGGAAGTAACTAGGAATAAAACATAAAACAAAAGATTTGTGCTTATCTAGACCTTAGGGCTACTAATAAATTAAGACAATTTAAAATAATAAATAAGCATGGCAAAGAGGCTTAGGCCAGCATATTTTATTTATTTTTTTACGAGAAATTTTTCAAAAAAATTGAGTTTGGGGGGATAAATAAAAATAAAAGCATGAAAAGTGAGCAGTCTACCTAAAAAATTAATATAAAACTGTTTAAACCGATTATTTTTTTATTTTTGAAAATTTAAAATTCAGCCAATTTAACCTTATGCATACTTGTATTAACCTTTAAGTGTTTTATATATCTCATTACACTTGTTGTAGAAGCTTTTTATAATAATAGTAAACATATTTTTATATATATTTATAGGTAAAAGCACCTTTCCCAGGTTAATTATACTATATTGCTTCAATAGAGACTATTAAACACGCAAGGTGTGTAGTGTATTATAGTGATCGTTAAACTTTTGTTGAGTGTATATCATATGTAGGTTTTATAACAAATATAGCATGCATTTGACTTAAATAAAAAAGACTTGAAAACTTTTAAGATTGTTAAATAGCTTTAAATAACAACCAACTTTGTAACTTTCATCCATGGGTGGAATATGCACACTAAAAATACTCTTTAATATACAACAGACTTGCTTTATATCATGATAATTTGTATCAATCATGAGAAAAAAATGAGCCAAGTAACAGGAACTTGAACCTTAGGGCGATTGCGACCATTTTCGCTCAAAAAAGAGCAGTCTGATCAGGATCCAAACTGTTCAACATTCAGTCAGTACTTCTAAAGAGGTTAAGCGAACACTTTGGATCCTGATCAGACTGTGCTTGAATTGATCTTGATTCAAACTTTGTGTAGTGAAAGTTCTAGTTCATAAAATGTGAATATTTCATTTAAGAAACAAAGAGTTAAAGACTTATAAAAACATGTGCTGCATTTCATTTTATATTCAGAGAGAGTAATAGTGTTTATATATGTAAAGTGAACACAAGGGGCATCAGACAAATACAATATTTGGTGTGTAACATCGTTATGAGGTTCTCTTTGAAGTTTGTTCAAATAATGCAGAAAATATGCGCTCCCTAGGGGTTACTGTTTTGCTTATAAATATAAATAATATAATTATTCTGACTGAAACCGTAAGGCCCATTGGTTTATTACGTTGCATGCCAACCATATAGTGGTTCTTTGCTAAGTTTCCTCAAAGCATGTCTCCGTGGTCAAAACTGTTTGCGCTTCAGGGGTCAACTGATTTATATAGATTAATGTATTTGATAATCCCTAACAACACAGAAACCGCAAGGGTCAGGGGTTCAATATTTAGTGTAACATATTAGTGTTTTCTTCTTCTAGGTGTGATCAAATCATACATTTGGAGTAAAAAATAACTCTTTCTTGTTTCACATGATTAATATTTACTTATATAATAAAGAGCTTAAACAATCTTATTCTCTCAAAAAGCATGGGTTAGGTGATAATTATTTTGTATGTGACATTGTATGGTGGTAATTTTCGTAGTTTTTGTATCATGTCCATTGGCTTCACATTAGCCCCAACAAAATATTGAGGTAAAAGAAACAATATACCTAGAAATCTAGATTTATTTCAATGATTATTTTCATAAGTGAAAGCCGTATAAAGAATTAAATAGTACATGTAGCAAGTATTTTAATTGTTCTAGTAGAATTACTCTGCTGACTGTATATAATTTAATCGCAATATTAATTTTATATAGAAATCAACTGTTGAACTATGTAATTGTATTTTAAGCTCATCTATTTTTTGAAAAAATTATGAGCTATCGTCATCACCTTGGCGTCGGCGTCCGGTTAAGTTTTGCGTTTAGGTCCACTTTTCTCAGAAAGTATCAATGCTATTGCATTCAAACTTAGTACACTTACTAACTATCATGAGGGGACTGGGCAGGCAAAGTTAGATAACTCTGGTGTGCATTTTGACAGAATTATGTGCCTTTTTTATGCTTAAAAAATTGAAAATTTTGGTTAAGTTGTGTGTTTAGGTCCATTTTATTCCTTAAGTATCAAAGCTATTGCTTTCATACTTACAACACTTACTCACTATCATTAGGGGACTGTGCAGGCAAAGTAATGTTACTCTGACTGGCATTTTGACAGAATTATGTGCCCTTTTTATACTTAGAAAATTGAAAATTTGGTTAAGTTTTGTGTTTAGGTCCACTTTATTCCCACAGTATCAAAGCTGTTGCTTTCATACTTGCAACACTTATGAACTATCATAAGGGGACTGTGCAGGCAAAGTTATGTAACTCTGACTGGTATTTGGACGGAATTATGGGCCCTTTATACTTAGAAAATTGAAAATTTTGTTAAGTTTTGTGTTTTGGTCCACTTTACCCCTAAACTATCATAGATATTGCTTTCATACTTGGAAAACTCGAACACTATCATAAGGGTACAGTAATAGGACAAGTTGCATAACTCTGGTTGTAATTTTTACGGAATTATGGCCCTTTTTTGACTTAGTAACTTTGAATATATGGTTAAATTTTGTGTTTCGAACCACTCAGTGATTTTGTTTTTGATTTTTTTTGTTACAGCCTGTTGCATTTGGATTGGGAAAATTAGCGCGATAAACCATGAAATTGGGAAAAATAGCGCGATAAACCTTGAAATTGGGAAACATTATAAAATATGATTACCGTATAAGAACAGAATAAAAATTGCTAAGGTTATGTTTGACAGCATTTTTATAAAGTGTTACTTTCATGTCTTCTTACAACGTTTAGTTAATATCCTTTCACATGCATATTAAACTTGCAATAATCTATAGATTCTTCAATATACATATACCATTATGATTTAATCATAATCTCTTTTAAGAGTATGAATTTAATTCCGGATGTTTTTTAAAGTAAAATATGATATGGTGAAAACATTAACAAATATTAACAAACACGCTTTAGTGTTCTTGCTGTTTTAATGTTGTATTAAATGGAGCTAAAATAATACATTTCATTTGTTTACCTTTTTATATCTTGCACAATTGACATCCTCACACTCAGTCCAATGCTATTTGACCTAAACTATACAGCGTGACAAACATAATAAAGCAGAATATGCATATGAATCTGAATATTTACAGATCCACTAACATATAAATCAAATCATGTTTGTCCCTTTCCATTTTCGAACGGTTCTCGTCTTAAATGCTTTAACTTTGTGAACTCCAATTTCCCAACACAGATTTCCGTGACGCACATTCACTGTGAACATTTCTAATAAATATTTGTTGTTGTTCATCTCAAACGTAGTATTTTGCGTTAATTGACACACACATTAAATTATCTCCTAATAACCATGTGATATCCGCAGTTAATCTTAGTGTTATTTATCATTTTCGCTGCTCATCGCAAACTTCTCGTCTGCTTGCCGCCATCTTGGACGTATGTAAAAACAGTTGTTAACAATCGGGATACATCGACTATCGTCGGTATCCTCCGCAATATAGAGAGAAATGTGTAGATAGCAACGTAAAATCGTATTCTGCTACATTGGCAAACATTCGTAAGTCAGTTGTCATTCGGCAAAGACTCAACAAGCTCGATCGGCACTCGTTCTATGAAATTAATGCTAAATGACATTGTAATCTTATTGGCTTAATTGGGAAAAGTTTATCAATTTTTTTGGAAATTTTGGTCAGATTTTTGAAAAAAACGTCATTTTTTGCAATTGGGAAGCAGCCGAATATCGGCGGTAATTTTGTGCAAAAAAAATCACTGCCACTTTACTTCTAAAGCATCACGGCTATTGCTTTCAAACTTCAAATACTTTCATGCTATCATGAGGTTACTGTACCAGGCAAGTTGAATTTTACCTTGACCTTTGAATGACCTTGACTCTCAAGGTCAAATTATTAAATTTTGGTAAAAATGCCATAACTTCTTTAATAATGATTAGATTTGATTGATACTTTGACAAAACTACTCTTACCTGACATACCACAATAGACTCCACCCAAACCCACCCCCCTAAAATTGTTTTTTTTTAAACGGATTAAAAAACACAAATATTTATTTTTATTATTTTATGTTTGAAATACCATCCAACCATCGCACCCAAGAATACCCCCCCCACCCCCCCCCCCCCCGAATTCCCCCCTATTTTTTTTTCTAAAGATCATCTCAAAAATGACCACCACACCCTCACACTATACTATACCCCCAATCCCCCCCATTTTTTTTAAATCATCTCACAAATGACCACCACACCCTAACACTATACTTTACACCCCCCCCGAATCCCCCCACCCCCTCTAATTTTTTTTTTAAGATCATCTCACAAATGACCACCACACCCACCCTCACACTATACTATACCCCCCCACCCACCAACCCCAAATTTTTTTTTGAGACGGTTAAAAACCACAAATATTTATTGTTATTATTTTATGTTTGAAATACCGTCCAACCATCGCTTCCAAGAATACCCCCACCCCCCTTCCCCTCCCCCAGAATTCCCCCCCCCTATTTTTTTTTTAAGATTATCTCACAAATGACCACCACACCCTCACACTATACTATACCCCCCACCCCACCCCCCCCCCAATTTTTATGCCTCCCTTCGAAGAAGAGGGGGTATATTGCTTTGCCCATGTCGGTTGGTAATACCGTCCAACCATCGCATCCAAGAATACCCCCACCCCCACCACCCCCGAATTCCCCCCCCCCCTATTTTTTTTTAAGATCATCTCACAAATGACCACCACACCCTCACACTATACCCCCCCCCCCCCCCCCGCCCCGCCCCACCCCACCCCCAATTTTTTGGAAACGGTTAAAAAACACAAATATTTATTTTTATTATTTTATGTTTGAAATACCGCCCAACCATCGCACCCAAGAATCCCCCCCGCCCCCCGCCCCCCCCCCCCCCACCACCCAATTATTTTTTTATTTTTTTGCATTTTTTTTCGCATTTTTGGAAGATAATGTAATAAATGTCCATGCCCCCACACTATACACCCCTCTTCACTCCACCCCTCCCTCCATTGTGATTGAAAATGAGAGTCCCTTCACCTTTTAAAAGAAAATAGATGAGCGGTCTGCACCCGCAAGGCGGTGCTCTTGTTTTAAAATAGTATTTCATTTTAATAATTTCGTAAAAGACTCACAGTATTGTCTAAATAAAATGGTGTAAACTTTTGCACATATTATTTTGTTCCTCTCTTATTCACAGTTTAAGTTCAAATGAAATTGTGTATGGAATGTGTTGTCTGTATTATTTTAAGGAGAAACAGCAATGACATTTTCTTGGATATATAATAAACAGAGAGAGCTATATAAATGTGAAAAATAATAACCCTTGGAACAAATACATAGAGCCAATTGAGCACATTTTATCAACAGAGCCTGAGGTGTGATAAATTTACTTGCATTCCTTGCAGAACAAATCCTGCAGTATGAAAACATTATGTACAGTTGATAGAACATCATATTTCGGCTAAATAATAACTTATTTTTGAAAAATACATTAAAGATGTATTTCTGATTTACAAAACTGATCAAATATTTAAAAAATAAATTCCATTTGCTTTTTCGTGACATTTTGAAAGTCAAAACGTTGGTTTCGTCTGTAGAAATTCAATTAAATGAACTGATCCAAACTGACCTAACTTGGTAAAGGTACCGGAAAAATGGTTAAAATGTTGATATAAAAATAGTTATACAGTTTAATATATGGAAAAAATGTTTTGTTTTAAGTTAATGAAGAATAATAAGCATGTTTATTTGCTAAGAAAAATATTTAAAACTTTCTTGTGACTTTGACGGACATACGGACATCCGGACCCAATCTAATTTTCTTCAGAAGCTGTGTTGAATACTTTTTTCTAAATAAAGAATATATATGGGTGGGTGGAGAATGGGATTATTGATGCAAGTACCTGCGGTTCAGTCCTCATGTTCATTATAAAGAAACGTGAAGTAGGACATTTTCGGGATGTTGATTTTTATCTAAAAAAAAAGTTTTATAAAAACATTACAGGATCTACATTTTAATAAATACGCACATTTATTAAACCTACCCAAATCGTTTAAACACACCGAAAGTTATTGATGGTGACACCTCTGCAAAAACTCTAATTATTTTTAATTTTGTATCACATTATATGGGCATGATATCAACAATGGTGTTCTGAAGATTAACTTTTCGAATTGAAATTGTTTCTGCTCCGTTTTTAATTAATTCGATTTTAAAATATGCTTCATTCGTCTCGTTGTTGTTAATGTCCGTCATTTCGGAAATGCAATATGAAAATCATTTGTTAAATACTCACCGATTGGCTAATAGCGTGTGGTATTGGCTGCGATAGCCAATGAAAATCGCTGACGCTTTACAAGTCGACTAGGCACAACGAAACAACCCGTATTATAAACAAATTTTGAACAACACTTTCGGCAATCTCCGCATTTTTTTCTAGTTTTGGATAAAATACCAGGTCGGCGGGTGAAATGTAAATAAAAAAAAACGAAAGTGACTTTTATTTTTATTTGTATTTGTCGAAAAATAGGGTCGGGCACTCCCGTAAAACAAATAATAAAAAAAATGCTGGCCTTAGAAGCACATAGTAGTATAAGTATATATATATATATATATATATATATATATATATATATATATATATATATATATATATATATATATATATATATATATATATATATATGAGGTAGAGCAATAACCAGACCAGCCTCAGCCAAATAAGCAACACAAAGCAAAAGATAAAGCAAAATGATAAGCAACTAATAGTAATAAATGATAACTGAGAGATTTACGCTAAGTTAAACCGTAAGCTTACAAATTAGTGAAGACAATTAAAGACATAAAATAAGCATGGCAAAGAGGTTATTAAGCACAGGGTAGTATACAAATATATGACAGAGCAATAACTAAGACCAACCTAGCCAAATAAGCAGAAGAAAACAAAACAAAAACATTGATCATTATCTTCATACAATGATACACTATTAATTATCAAAAATAATTATTATCTATCTATCCAAATTGCAAACTTACGATATGTTCCCATAATAAGCTATTTCATTTGATTACACATTTAACATAAACATACACGAAACTTTCAATGTGTTTGTAGATTAATACTTGCGGCCTTTGTTAACATTTTAGCGGAGTGATGCTATCTGCGTAAATGGGCATGAAAATTGTTCTCATAATTGTTATTAAATATCTCGATAAATTAACAACATATGCAGTTTTTAAAGGCTATAACTTAAAATATTATGCTTGGTGTCCTAAATATTTCCATGAAAGAGCGTAAAATTACTTCGATGTGTTTCGCCAAGATTTCTGGAATTTATTGAGCCCGCTGCAGAGATGTTGTATGTTGAGGCACGAACAACAACTGTGCTAGGAGAATGTCTTTCTAGATCAAATGTTTTGTGCCTCCCAAAAAGAGTTAATTTATTAAGTAAGTGCCTTATTCGTCTGCTTGCTTTAAGATTCTGATTTCATTTCCAGTCGGTTAATATTAATGCTTTTTACTGATAATGATTAAATCACGTGAAATTAAATTGCTTGGATTATATTTAATGAATATTTTCGATGAGTGTCTCCTTAATTTTTGTTCTTCATATATAGAGTAAAACCATCAATAGAGATACAATAAAAATTAGGAATAATTGTGGTAAAAGTGGAAAATTCTAAAAATAAGCAATATCTCTGTATCCCATAATTTTTAGAAATGTCTGCAAAATTATGTAATTAGATATATGCTCATTTATAATGAACCAAAAAAGTTTCCAACAGTTTTTTTTACAGATACCTGAAGTGTTTCATTTTGACATCAAAGAAATACACTTATAAATTCATATGGGCACAGTAACAATAAAAACTATTTTCATATTATTCTTCAAGTCTTTGTTGGTTCATTATATAAACACATGGCCAATTGTTTAGTTTTAATCAATTCGGAAATAAATATGGACTGTTGTGATAAATATATCAATCTATACTTATATGGCCTGTGATATATGTGATTTGAAAGTATATGTTACTGTCACATGTGACTGTACATAGCACTCAAAGAACAACAATACAATGAAAAGATACAACTCATTCAAAATTAACAAATGTTTTATTTATCAATACAATACTTGCAATGAAGAGGTTTGTTTTTTTCATTATGTTGCATCACAATTCAAATAATTTGTTTATTATGTCATTGAAACTCATCAACAGGTCAACTTTTTTACGCCTTGAATCTCAATCTTAACAGTTTTCAGTTTTTCAGAACATAACTCGTAGGCACCAAATTCAATCGATGTCAAAAACAAAGAATTAAAAATAACGAAAGTTGGCAAGCCAGTATAAAACATGATTTTATCGTCTGAGGCATTAACATATTTGATGGCTATTTCTGATTTTTAGCTCCATTTGCCAAAGGCCAGCGGAGCTTATATCATGGTCCTGTGTCTGTCGTGCGTCCATCCGTGTGCTTACTTTTCCTTCAAACACCTTATTCTCCTAAACTACTGGTCCAATTCTGATGAAATTTGTCAGGAATGTTCATGGGGTAAACCTCTTTCAAATTTGTTCAAATTATGCCCCTGGGGTAAAATTTGACCCTGCCCAGGGGGTCACAAAATAAAAAAAATCTTATATAAGGCCTATTTTGTAAAAACTTTCAAACTCTTCTCGTCCATAACTATTGGGCATAGGGCTATCAAATTCAGTATGTAGAGACATCTAATAGTCCTCTACCAAATTTGTTCAAATTATGCCCCTGGGGACAAATTTCACCCTTCCCCAGGGGTCACAACATTGAACATATGCTTATATAGGGTCTATTTTGTGAAAACTTTAAAAATCTTCTCGTCCATAGCCATTGGGCCTATAGGGCTACCAAATTCGGTATGTAGTGGCATCTTATAGTACTCTACCAAGTTTGTTCAAATTATGCCCCTGGGGTCAAGTTTGACCCTGCTCCGAGGGTCACAAAATTGAACATATGCTTACATAAGGCCTTTTGTGGGATTTTTTTTAAATCTTCTTGTCCATTACCGTATGGCATAGGGCTACCAAATTAATGACATCTTATAGTCCTCTACCAAGTTTGTTTATATTATGCCCCTGGAGTCAAATTTGACCCTGCCCTGGGGGTCACAAAATTGAACATACGCTTATATGGAGTCTATTTTGTGAAAACTTTAAAAATCTTCTTGTCCATAAACATCGGGCCTAGGGCTATCAAATTTGGTACGTAGTGACATCTTATAGTTGTCTACCAAGTTTGTTCAAATTTTATCCCTTGGGTCAAATTTGACCCTGCCCCGGGGTCACAAAGTTGAACATATGCTTATATAAGGTCTATTTTGTGAAAACTTAAAAAAAATCTTCTTGTCCATAACCATCCGGTCTAGGGCTGTCAAATTTGGTATGTAGTGACATCTAATAGTCCTCTACCAAATCTGTTCAAATTTTATCCCTAGAGTCAAATTTGATCTTGCCCCGGGGGTCACAAAATTGAACATATGCTTATATAATGCCTATTTTGTGGAAACTTAAAAAAACAAATTGTCCATAATCATTAGGCCTTAAGGGCTACACAATTTGGTATGTAGTGACATTGTATAGTCCTCTATTTAGTTTGTTGAAACTATGCCCCAGGGGTCAAATTTGACCCTGCCCTGGGGGCCACAAAATCGATAATATGCTTATATAGTGCCTATTTTGTGAACGCTTTAAAAATCTTCTTGTCCTTTAACCATAAGGCTGTGACACTTCTACCCTTATGTGAATATACTAGTGTTCAAAGGTTCGTTTAAGTCGCGTTGTGTAATTTTTTGTTTTGAAATAAATTTTCCAGGTTCGTTTAACTACTCGTCAGTTTGCGAAAGAAAGCAACAAGTCTTTTTATAGCATATATAGTCTTTTTATTCTTGTTTAAATGTTTGTATATGTTGTATTGTAAATGTATATTATTCTTATTTGTATTGTAAATGTATGTTATTCTTATTAAGAAATTGAACAAGATCAAAACAAGAAAGAAACAAGATTATCCAACACAAATATAATCCGTCCAGAAAGTAAATGTCCGTCTCTCCTGCACTTACCATAAAGCCGTAAAATTATAATGTTTACTGTGCTAGTTGCTATCAATTATGGCTCGATTTGTTTTAAAAACTACCCCTCTTTTATACTAATGCTTATATAAATGCTTATATAAATGCTTATATAAACGGTCATGTTCCAGAAAACGTGATCTCAGCAAGTAAACAAAACTTTCCATCACCCTGTCAAATTGGAGTTTTTTTTCCTAACCCCCAGTAAACAAGCAGTTTGTGACCATTTTAACATCAGTCTGACTGCCAAATAACCAAGGCTTAAGAGCATCCCTACATGTATGATAGCTTGAATTGAGTTCAGTAAGCTTACTAGGACAAAAGTGTTACAAGGCATAGGTCTACCAAATTTGGTATGTAGTGACATCTAATATTTCTTTACCAAGGTTGTTCAAATTATGCCCCTTGGGTCAAATTTGACCCTGCTCGGGGGTCACAAAACTGAACATACACTAATAAGGTCTTTTTTGTGAAAACTTTAAAAATCTTCTTGTCCATAACCATTGGGCCTAGGGCTACCAAATTTGGTATGTATAGACATTTAATAAACTTCTACCACATTTGTTCAAATAATGCCTCTGGGTCAACTTTGACCCTGCACCTGGGGATCACAAATTTGAATAAACGCTTATAAAGCGCCTATTGTGTGAAATCTTAAAAAAAAAATCTTGTCAAAAACCATTCGGACTATTGCTACCAAATTTAGTATGCAGTAACATCATTTTTATAGTCCTCTTATACCAAGTTTGTTCAAATTATGCCCTTTGGGTCAAATTTGACCCGCGGGTCACAAAATTGAACATTATATACGCTCATATCTTGCTTATTTTTTGAAAACTTTTAAAATATTCTTGTCCTAAACTCTAGGACCTAGGGCTACCACATTTTGTATGTAGTGAGATATAGTAGTCCTCTACAAAGTTTGCTCAAATTATGCCCCTGAGGTTAAATTTGACCCAGCCCAGGGGGTCACAAAAGTGTACATGTGCTTAAATAGGGCCTATATTTAAGTATTTGCACATACCAATAATATTTGTTTCAGCCTTTTCTTCAGCAGTGGAGTGATACAGAGCTATCATGGTCCTCTTGCTTGTTATTTGTGGTGATTTCATGCTCGTCAGGAGATGCCTGTCCACCGACACTTCCAGAGCTGCCATCACCGACACTGGTGTCATCAGCATGTGACCTGGCATAAATGAAATGCATGAATCTTATATATATATATTTATTTATTTAGATATTGAATCGTTTAATAATCTTGTTGTGGCATTGTAGATATGGTGCCTGCCTAGCCATTGGGAGGCCACAGGTTTGATCCCTACTTGGGGAGGGTTCTCATGATCTTTACAAAAACACTATGTACTGGTTCTTCCCAGAAAACAGACTAGAGAGTATCTCAATAAGCCTAAGGCTTTGGATGCAGTCTAGCTAAAATGAATAAGTTTATTATTATACATACATTAATCTTAATGTTTATTTGAATGGTTTTCAATAAAGTTAATATTAATTTCCTAGTCCTACCACATAAAGTATGTTATGTTTTGTTCTCACAAAAACAATTCACGTCCATATTAAAAAGTGTTTGTTAATCTAAAGAATCTTTTAACTACAGGCATGTTGAGTTAAAATTATATCTACATAAATATATACAAAAACAAACTTTCGCAGCCGAGCGTTGGCACCTGTTATGCTGTGCTCTTGTTTTAAATCCATACAATCACAAATTGAAAATTTTTTATCGACTTAATGAACCGAATTGGGATTTATTTTTTTAATCAACAAATATTGACGCATATGGCCTTTATCTTGTTTTTTTTAATCATATAAATTATAGTTATATACTTTGTGAGATGAAAATAAAATAACAGTCGGATGTCATAGCAGAAAACCTGCTGATGTATTATAAAATATTTGTTCTATAATTCATATGTGCCCTTGAATACTACAGTGCATTGTAGCCAAAACAAGATTCAGAAATATTGATTTATAAACATGAGTAATGAAGTATTTTGACTGTCACTACATGGCATGTCTATAAATAGAAACTGAGTTCCTGGCAGTGAGACACTTTCTGACCCTGTCTTAATTTTGTGGTTTTAAATGATTGTACATGTACAATATCTTTGATAAATTGAATAATTTCATAACACCATATAACAAAGGTACTCTTGTGGTTGTATTCTTTTATGAAGTGTTCAAATGTATGTATTAATTTCATTGCAATTATAGTAGTAGATCTATGTTCATTTAAACATTTTGCTGTTGAAATTGGTTTGGTAACTAACTATCTAGAAAAGTGTCGATAACTGCTGTTTTGAATATTATTTTTTTTTGTTATAAACACTTGAAAAACACAAATAATGTTGTAACACGGCACATGAATTATAACTGCTTTGGTCAATTTCACTTATTTCAGTACATAGTTATCACATGTATACATGTGTCGGAAATCTATTCATGCTGCACATAGTAACATGGTATAAACATGGTGATTGAACTGTGCAATTGTTTCTGTATGTGTAATTGTTTCCATCTGTGTAATTGTTTTACTTCAATTCATATCTAACTCACCAGTCGCATTTAAACATGTCAAACGTTAACACAATAGCTCTGCTACTGAAGTTTATTGTCACGCTTAATTATTGAATTATTGAAATGTATGCATATATTTTAGATGTGTAAAGGCCTCTTTATAGCAACATATGCGTAATACAATATCACTGCAGTATGTTTAATAAGATTATTTAATATTTACAGTAATTCAATATCTTGATGTTACTCTGTTTTGCAGTAGACAAGTGTGCTGTGAGTCCCACAGGTGACAGGCTGTACATCACCAGCTACCAGAACAAGCTTCTCACCCTGGCCAGGGATGGCACACTCCTGGCTACATACACAGACCCAGCACTACGTGGCCCATCTGGTCTACATGTGACCCCTGCAGGCCAGGTGCTGGTCTGTGGACACCAGTCCGACACTGTACAACAGGTGGGCTGGGAGGGGCAGAGTAAGCTGGCTACTCTTGCTACAAGGGAAGATGGAGTGAGAAGCCCATGGTCAGTCTGCTACAGCAGCACAACATCATCCATCATTGTGGGACAGGGGTGGGGTGACAACATCCTGGTGTTCAGAGTGGAATAGTGTGTACATGTATGTATGAGTTGTTGTAATTAGTATTTCAATTACCATGTGTTGTTTAGCATACAAACATAGTAGTGTGTGATGTTACAATACAACATTAAAGGTGTAGTTAAAGATACAAATGATTAATGTGAACATATTGTTATCTAATTACACACTGTGAGGGTTTTTGTTAGAACATTAGATCTAATGCATATTATGTTATGTTGTCATAACATTTGTGTCATTATGGTCCTAACATTTAGTTCTTGTAAACTGTGCATGAAAAAACAAAGCATTTCAACTGAAAATTTCATATTTGTACATAAATGCACATGTACATAGCAACTAAGGCTATTTTTAGACTTTCATTTCTATAAACACCATGCCATGTAAGAAATGTATATGGATGAATATTTTTTATATAAAATATTGTTTAAGTAATCTTTGGAGGCGCATATATTGGAATTTTACGCAATGTTTACAGAAAGGTAACACTTGATGTGAGATTTATTAATTTGCCACATTTTATGCTGTTGAGCATTTGTTATTGATTTTCATTACATTTATATAAATTTGTGTGAATCCTAAATATACATACAAGAAAAACATCAAGCTATTTTGCTGCTCCAGTCGCTGCTGAGTCAGGACAAGGATGCTGAGGATGTGGTGGACAAGGATGACCTGAATACACAGACGGTAACAAAGACGTTTTTAATTATCAGGCCTTTTCATGGTCAATTTGGGAAAAAATACAATTTTGGGATTTTTATTTTTTGTGTGCGAAAAGTCCATTGATTTCAGAAAAACAAATTTAATATAACTATTTCTAAAACTTAAATTTAAAGAATAAAATCATATTACGCTAGTAATATACTTTTTTTAGATCTTATTTAAAAATATTATTGAGACATATTAATCATAATTAATCATAAGGCACTTATTATGCCCCCCATTTGAAGAAGAGGGGGTATATTGTTTTGCACATGTCGGTCCTTCTGTCCGTCCACCAGATAGTGTCCTGATGATAACTAAAGAACGCTAAGGCCTAGGATCATGAAACTTCATAGGTACATTGATCATGACTGGCAAATGACCCCTATTGATTTTCAGGTCACTAGGTCAAAGGTCAAGGCCACAGTGATTCGAAATAGTCAAATGGTTACCGGATGATAACTACAGAATGCTTAAGCCTAGGATCATCAAACTTCATAGATACATTGATCATGACTGGCAGATGACCCCTATTGATTTTCAGGTCACTAAGTCAAAGGTCAAGGTCACAGTGACAAAAAACATATAAACACCATGGCTGCCACTTCAACTGACAGCCCATATTGGGGGCATGCATGTTTTACAAAACAGCCCTTGTTAAAGAAAGAAAAACGCTTTGCGTATGGGTCCGTTTCACATACCCATAAAAGGAAAAGACCTGCTTATGTATTCCCTATGTATGAAGAA
Source organism: Dreissena polymorpha (assembly GCF_020536995.1). Lineage (NCBI taxonomy): Eukaryota > Metazoa > Mollusca > Bivalvia > Myida > Dreissenidae > Dreissena > Dreissena polymorpha. The sequence continues at coordinate 177,726,292 of NC_068355.1, read as the reverse complement.
TGCAAAAAAGATGAGGTGGAAAAGAAAAGTATGAATTTACTTAAGATAAAATACCCTTTTTACTTGTTTGTATAGTGTAAACTCATATATATATATATATATATATATATATTCATCCGAAATTTCGTGGTCAAAAAGACTTTTACGGACACATTAGTTTATTTTGTGGATTTCTCAGTTCAGAAAAATAAATGATGAATTTGTGTCAGTTACTTTTCTGTGTGTGATAAATTTGTGGATCAGTGAACCCTTAAAATCAACCAAAATAATGTCCCTGAAATAATAATGGTTTACAATGTAACCTGTGTATTAAGAATGTTATATCTCAAGGGACATAGAAGTTATGAGGTTTTTTTGAAACCTAAACGCAGATTTCGAAACCTAAACACGGACCCTAAGTTCAAGGTCAAGATCACAGGGGTAAAAATTTGTGTGCGTATGGAAAGGCCTTGTACATATACACATGCATACCAAATATGAAGGTTATATCTCAAGGGACATAGAAGTTATGAGCATTTTTCGAAACCTAAATGCAAAGTGTGACGGAAAGACGGACAGACAGACAGACGGACAGTCAGATCACTATATGCCCCCTTTTCTTTGAAAGGGGGCATACTTAAACCATTTTGTATTAAAACATTGTTGGCTAATGTTATACTAATCTGTGAATTCAAAATGATAATTTTCACTAAACTTTCAGAGCTGTTATTTTATAAGCCAATATGCGGCTCATTAATAATATTAATTGTTGTCGTCTCAGATAAGCATGTCAAGCTCACATAAGCTTATCAGGTAGGACACTTTACGACTAGACTGGATTTTTGTAAAAAGGACACTTCCTTTCAACGAAAAAAACCTTTGAAGAGGAAAGTGTTGTCCCTATTAGTGTGTGCAGACTGCGCAGACTTATAAGGGATAAGAATTTGAGCAAATGCATTAATAGGGGGAATTTTGACAAGATGAAATTGACAAGAATGATATGATTTAACAAAACATAAAATGGCGTCTTTTATTGTGTATATCATGTTTACAGCAGGACTTGTTTTACTTGAGGATCAATAACTCAAACTCTTCTTCAGCTTGATGCTTTCCAACTTATCATACAGGAACCTCAGTTACACAACGCCCCGAGAATTTCTGTCATCCTCATTAGGCCTTGAGTTTTTATAAAGTTGTGAGATATTTAATTAAGCTTATAAATATGATTCCATGGAATGCATTTGTTCTCAATAAGAAGGACCCCGGCCTCATTCCCAGAACAGTGTAATAAAAGCTTTAGAGTTAGTTTTCATGCATGCAATGGCAACAATGTAAGGCTGCATGGGAAAACAGGACTTAATGCATGTGTGTAAAATTGTCCGAGATTAGCCTGTGCAGTTTGCATATTCCATATTGGCAAATCAAGGACAACACATTTTTAATTTAAATGAAGTTTCTTCTAAATAACAATTCCATCTATGCAAAAATTCCATGATAAGCCTGTGTGGCTGCACATGCTAATCTAGGAAGACAGTCTACAAGCTGTTACAGAGTTTTACAAGGTGATATAATGTGAGCATCATTTTTGGAAAACTGGGCTTAAGGCATTTCAAGTGCAATCCACAGGTAAGCCTATGCAGTGCGCACACAGACTAATCCTGCAAGTGCAATCCACAGGTAAGCCTATGCAGTGCGCACACAGACTAATCCTGCAAGTGCAATCCACAGGTAAGCCTATGCAGTGCGCACACAGACTAATCCTACAAGTGCAATCCACAGGTAAGCCTATGCAGTGCGCACACAGACTAATCCTACAAGTGCAATCCACAGGTAAGCCTATGCAGTGCGCACACAGACTAATCCTACAAGTGCAATCCACAGGTAAGCCTATAACTTATTGATCATGCGGGGCGGAGTATCACGACCGTCCAGTGCATTACTGTATAGGAAATTCCCAACGGTAACCTAACAGTTACCAAGCATTAACGGGATAAATAATGTATAATAACCTCCCTGTTTGTCGTATTTTGTGATAACCATAACTTGCATATGTCAGAGGTTAATTCCGCCACGCCAGGTCAATAAATACGCACAATATCTATGAGTTAGCGGTTGATAGTCGCATAATTTGGTGTAAATTATAATAATAATAATGCTTAATAAATAAGCACAATTTGTATGAGTAAGCAAATAATAGTCGCATAATTTGGTATAAATAATAATAATGTTCAATGTCAAATATCTGTAAAAGCAACAGATGTAAGGTGTCTTCTGATTGGCTAACACTCAAGGGTCAGTGAAAATTGTACGTCCAAGTACATTTCTCGTTCTTCCTAGTAGGTCTTGTAGACTTTCGACGTCATGGTATGTTGTATAGACACTAAGTACTGGTCCTACCCAGGAAACTGTTTGTTTCATCAAATGTCTCAATTCAACTTGACAGCTTGCTAAAGCAGTTGCATTTAACAAACAGTACACTGATTTAACATAATCAAAATCATGTGATGAGTCAAATCAATTTTGATTGACAAATTTTACAGGATTTTTTTTTAATCCAATAAGTCTTAGACTGTCAAATTACACACACTACGTATTGAAAGCCATACCTGGAGCTTTCGTCTGTATACCACTGACTTCATCAGAAGAATGATTTCTACTGTTGGGAAACGTTAACACCGCTAATTGTCTTCTTATTTATTATCAATGTATCAGTCTTCACGATAGTTAATTTTATCCACTAGCCATTCGGGCTACTTGAATGGTGAAGACATGTAGCCCAGCAGCAAAATTACTAGCCCAAAGTAATTTTTAAAAATATACACACTGCTAATTGGTTTCATCATTCAATAGCAGATAATCTTTTAAAAAGTAAAATTGTATCAGCGTTAACTATAAAGCCTATTGCAAAAACAAGTGCAACACAATATAACAAGTCGAGGTAAGTATGTCCTTCAATGGTTTATTAATTATAACTCTTTAACAAGTGATTAACGACTGCTTCATTCATCTCATCTTCACTACTGCAATCCTGGATATCCTCGTCAGAATCCATATCCTGTAAAACAAGCCTGATCGTTATTTTCCATAAGATTACTTGACACGTGAAGGCATAGATAGCATACTTTTATCATACATGTTGACTTTTTTCTTATGCTGTGTTTTAAATCATAGCTTATTAAACTCTGTCTTACAGAAGTAGCTTCTCCTTCATCAATGGTTGATGTGGTTGATGGACCTGGTGCTGTCATGTCTGTGACCTCTGACTCATCCTCTGGTACCTTTCTCTTTCGAGAATACCCCAAACGTCTACCAGTGCTGCTTGTCTGCAAAAAATTGAAAGTCAACATATATGCTGCAATTATTAATTAATATACCATGTGCTTGTGAAGTGAAGTAAAATCAATACCCTAAAAGAGTAAATAAAACAACTGTAATATGATATACTGCACGATATCATATGCACCAACAGATATGTTTATAGTTAAAATAAATAGGAAATAGAAGTAAAGGGAACAAACCATCCACTCCATTATGGCATCATCTGGGTTGAATTGGGCAATGCTGGGGGCCTCAAGGTGGATGGCGACCAAATCTTTTAATGTATCGGTGCTCATCTTTCCCCTTCTCTTAAGCTTGATAAGCTTCATTGCACTGAATGTTGTCTCATTTTTAACAGAAGTCTGTTCCACAAGCTTTAGGGCCAAATCAACATCCCGTCCATGCATCAGACAGAATATGTCTGGCCATTTCACGCCTTCTAGGGAGTCTGGTTACCTGAAAAAGTATATTCAAATAAAAATGAAAATGAGCAAACCTAGTATTAATCTTTTAATAAGAATCAAAATCCTACAAAACCTCACTTTTCATACACATGGTCTCGCAGAAGTTTCCACTCCTCCAGAACAATTTCCTCACTGTCAAACTTGAGGACATCTCTGAAGTGGCCACACAAAATTTTGACCTCACCATTTCCATACTCTGGAAGTAAACACATACTAATTTTATTTACCAATATAGTTGACAATAAGTGTGAATCTGTTGTACAATACTAGTTCACTATTGCATTTCAGAGAAGTACTCATAATGAAGAGAAATAAATGGGGATATTTAAAAAAAATATTTTTTTATTTCTAAAGTTTGCTTAAGCCATATACCAGTAAAATTGAATACAATACACTGAAAACTGAGAAATAACTAATGAATAATAACAAAAAAATACAACACTAACAGGAACACCATAACACTAACAGGCCTTTCCCAAGAAATTTGCTAAGGCACTGGGGCAAATAGTCTTATGCGCTTGTTCTGGGTAACCACTTGAATTTGTTTAATTTTAAGGTACATTGTACTTAACTTAACCAAATCTTATTGAACTTAAACTTTAACTTGAATAGCTTTTGAATCTTTATTAACATCTCCTTTTTGATGATTTTTTGAATACATACAAATTGGTGTAAACATTGAATAAATTGAATAGTACTAAGGCACAGGGGTGCCCTGGTGCTTAAAGCGCACATGGAAATGCCTGCATAACTGTGTTATACGTTTCATTGATTGGTCATAAGGCCAATTGTTCAGTCCAGTTATTTTGGTAGCCTCAATGACTGGGTCCTTCTGCGGAAAGCGTTCCTCAATTTTGCCTATGACAGAGTCAACAATTTTTTCCAGCACAGGTTGTGGTCTCTGACCCCTAAATGTCAACTCAATGCCATTATAAGCTTTGTCAGAGAGGACTTGCTCAACGTCAGCTAAGCACTCTGACTTTCTGAAGCAGGAATGGTTATTTATTTTTTTAACTCTTTAACTACATGTATTATTAAAACGTGTTGGCACTATATATTTTAACATACTTACGACTTCAAGGTCACAAGGCCTTTCATGGTTACAGCTACCCTAGAGTAAGCATCAGCCAAGGAAACCTCCTGCTTCTGTAGATACTTTGACAGTCTCATCAACATTGAAACCACGTGCTTAATAAAATTAAAATAATTTAATAATGACAGCATTTAAATAGGAAAGAATTCCGTTGTACATGTAATATCCAAAAGCCGGTATTTAAAAGCAAGTCAAATATTATATTTTTGTCAAAGTTTCGTTCATGAAATTAATAAATGAATATCAATAATAAAATTAGCAAATATAATTAGATAGCAATTATTGTTATAAATACATTTAAATTAATATCAAACTAGTTATCATTTTAAATTACCTTGAGCTGTAGCAAGTAAAGGATCAAAAAGCCATCTGTAGCCAGCTTGGCAAACCCCTCTGCCTTGGCATTGTCATGGGATGACGTCTGTAGCTGGTACACTAGCGCTCTGTAGCCTTTAAAGAAGGCTGACAGTGAACGGTCCAAGTGTGGCAACCATCTGGTCCCACCGATGCATGCGTGTAGGCATTATAGATGCCTTGAAGTCCATCATGACGAATGCTCTCTTAAGCGCTTTCTTCTGTTTAGGGGACTTGTTGTACAAATAATACAGTCCAATAAGTAGAGTCATACTCTTTTCATACATGTTTATGTTTGTCAGTTTTACGGCATCTTTGAATGCCAGTTCGAGTCTGTGAGCTAGACAGTGTGTAGCTACTAGGTGTGGCCATTCTGCTTTCGACAGTGTTGCAAGTCCAGTCTTGTGACCTGAAATTTGAAATATAAATGAATTATTTTAAAGAAACTAGTCTAATACTCTATGGTAACAAACACGTAGATTACAATTTTAATTTAATGTGGGAATACATATTCAATGAATAAACCAAATAAATAAAAGACAAGAACATACAATTGATAAACACAAATAATGAACGTGTTTGAAAAATGTCGACTGAGGTATGGAACTCATGACTTAATGGTCATTCAAGAGTTATTTGCACGAGACAGCGTTAATACCTTTCCTTTCATATATAGTATTTTAATGTGTAAATATATAACTTTTTTTTCAGATTTTGTTATTGACAGCCCCTTTGGGACGCTTCAACAAGCCATAGCCCCTTTTAGCTGTTTTTGCTCAGATTTAAAGAATTTACCAACTATTTTTGTTGTAACATTTTTTTAGCTTCTGCCATGTATTTATTTCAGAGTTGTGTATTTATTTATTCAAGATTTTTTCAAATATGTGCAATATAAAATGTATTTGTTTAGGACTCAGAGGCAAAGTGCAATATATTTAATAAGATTTATTATAAGCTTTACATAAGAATTTTATTTATACCCTGCATATTTGCTGCTCCATCTGCAGTGAAACCGACGAGTTTTGACTACATTTCATCTGTAATGTGAAGTTTTGCAAACACTTCCTTGACATGCTCATGTATGTGTTTGCTGGAGCCAGATTCAGCACAACCTATGTGCAAGAACGTGTCCTCAACACGTCCGGAGTGAACAGTTCGAATGTAGATGTTTTCAAGATCATCTCCCGTGAAATCAGTTGACCCATCAATTGTGAAACTACAGAACTGTGTATCCTTCAATTTTTCTACAGTTGTTCTTTGCACAACAGTTGCAATAGCTTTTGTAAAAGAAGCAACAGCTTTGTCATTACGATAGTTCACACCAACATCCAATCCCTTAGCCTCATCTAACACACATATGGTACTGTATGTTCTAAAACTCATGTGGGTTTTGGCCAGTGCATGGGCAGTGCGAAATTTGATAGCCAGACTGTTGTGCTGACTTTCATGCAATGTTCTTAAAGCTTCAGCAGCCTTACTCTTACAGGATGGTTGTGATTTCGCCTCTCCTATCTCAATGTACCTTTTATGCACGATGCTATCATCATGTTGTTTAACTGACTCGAGCTTAAAATTGTCTGTGCCTTTTACAAAGGCTAGGGACTCGTGCTGTTTTGTTTTCATGGACTGTACGCGACAAACTGAACAATACATTACATTATTTTCATATTTCAACCAAGGATAGATGTTAAACCATTTTCCTTGAAAATCACGTTTACGACTTTTTTCATAGTCATTGCTTGACTTACGTTCCGTTGTTGGCAGTTTCTTACCCGGCTTCGCTCCAGCGACGTATTTTAGCATAATGCACGTATGGATTACAAGTTTGGAAACAACACACGGAACGTAAACACACACAAGGTTACAAAATAAACCGATTTTCCGGAAATGCAAGCCGCGGACGTCGATTGGTTTACTTTTCAAGTAAACACATCAGCATGACGTGTGCCAATAGTAAATAACCAGTCTTAATTATTCATGACGTGGCCTAAATTAAGACTCGTAAATAACCGACGAATGTATGGACCAATCGAAACGCATTTAAGTCTCTTATTTTATGCGAACTTGAACGAAGTCTTCGCGAAGTACTCACAAAATAATGACGTTTATCACACTTAAAAATGTAAACAACATTGATGCATGGAATTTCTACTGGCCCCACGGGCGTACGATATGGCAATTTTAATACGCCCGAGCTATAATTTACACGCCCAGGCCGCCGGCGTGCGCTTAATTCGCAGACTGATGTATAATTATGTGTAACAGCATAACAAAATACTTGTTTCGCAATTAAAATATTTGATAAATACAGGTATCTTGCAGGTTTCTAATTTTCTTTCGCAAACTATTGTTGAATTGTTTAAATTTTGTCGCCACTAAAAAACTAGCCATTTTGTACCAATTCTTAAATCACAGTCTTAAAGGGGCCTTTTCACAGATTTTGGCATTTTTTAACTTATTCATTAAATGCTTTATATTGATAAATGTAAACATTGGATCGTAAAGGCTCCAGTAAAAAATCAAGAATAAAATTAAAAAAAGGAAAAGAACATTGCCCGGAGCAGGTTTCGAACCAGTGACCCCTGGAGTCCTGCCAGAGTCCTGAAGTAAAAACGCTTTAGCCTACTGAGCTATTCCGCCTAGTACACATACTCGACGTATTTTATACCTTATATAAGCAATCTTCGTAGTTTCACAAAATTTAACGACAAAAACAGAACTCTCCAAATTATTAAATCGTTTCGCGTTGCAACGCTTTATAATTTTTAGGTTTTAAAATCGTCAAAAGATGCATATAATGGCTATATTAGACCATGGTAAATGTTCAGTATTACTGTTTCCTCACAAATATCATAACTAAAACGAAAATTTGCGAATCTGAAACAACTTTTTTCAATTTTGTCAATTTACCAAAGCGTGAAAAGATCCCTTTAACTGCATACACTTAGCTCTATAGTTACAATTTGAATGCAAATATTATAATGCATCATGTTATATCATCCATATATTTTTATTTAAACATTCAATAACACATAACACAGTACATACCGTATACTTGCGCTTATAAGACGCCCTCGCTTATAAGACGCACCACGACTTCGGACTTTATAATGGGTGGATTTGAGACTGACCCTCGTGTAAGACGCGGTCATATTTTGCCGTTTTCATCGGCGGAAAAATGGCAGAATGTTAAAGAAAATCATCAATTAGTAACACATTGAGAATTTTTCAAACTTGCGCTGCATACAATTAGTAATTCACGCAAGTCTGAAAAAATAACAATCAAACAACAAAGTAAATAATATTTGTTTATTTTATGATATATTAGTGGGTTTTAATTTATTTTCAAGTAATATTCATGCAATAAAAATAATTATCAAATTAACAAAATTTCTAATAATTGCGTATTTAATCATTTGCCCTAACAATTGCAAACAATTGCAAATATATTACGTTCCTAATATCAATGCACAAGCAAAATTGATCGTATCAGTCATCTTAATTGTATGGTTTGACAGGTATTGAAAACTAATAGGCAGATATTTTAAAAGTGTTTAGTTTTATTACCTAGATTATGCAAATTTTACGCCAATTGTCTATCAACAATAGGTAACGCCTACTTTCATAAAATTAGCCAATCGCGTGATAGAGTGATAGACTCCGAAGCACAGATCGAAATCATGTGTCAAGAAGAAAGCCATATGCGGATAATTGCATGTGGTCGCTCTTTGCTCCTGTCGTTGTTGGCCCCTAATAAATAAGGGTTCATCGGCATTAGTGGGTCGTCTGAATAAACGTGTTTATTTTACAATTGACAGTTGCAAACTGGTAACTTATTTCAGAGGATACCCTAATTGCCAATTATGTATTAATTGAAAATTAACGAAGTGGAACAAAGAGGATCAGGTGATACAAACTTGTCAAGTAGCATTTGTAATCAGCAGTGTGTTTATTTAACAATTGACAGTTTCAAAGTGAGAATTGATTTTGCTGTTGTTTTAAGCATGTTGGCATAGTGTCGCTGCTTACACACATATACTATAATGGCCAGTTTATATGACATTTAACGACGTCGCGCGCAGACAATCAGGTGATACAAACTTTTCAAGAATAATCAGGGACAATATAACCTCTTACACCCCAAAAATAAAATTCAAATTAAAAATAATAGACAACAAAATCAGTAACAATACATTTAATTACAAATAAATCGGTAACTGAACATAGTGTTCCGATACACGGTACGGGCCAATACAGACTTTAGAGAAAATGCAAATGGCTGCCGCGTAGTTAGATCTGGCTACCATAACTTTAAATGTCGCTTTTTATGATTGTTGACTGGCGCGACTTTATAGTTATGGACCAACCCCATTAGGAAAGTCAACAAGAAATTCCCGAAAAGTTGACAGTTAACAAAGACCGGTCCAAAACAGCTTTTAAATGCAGTTATTGGCCCAAATCAACCACTTGATCGGAAAGATTGACATTTTTCACATTTAACTGATATATTCTTTCACAAAATACTATCTTAAACATTTAAAATTTATTCTGCTTTTACATATCGAGAAAAACAGCGATGTGACAGACTTACTTGAAATGCGATTCTCTCGAGATTTAACGGTCATATGACGTTATTTCTATTTTAAGTAACATACCATGTGCTCAAGTGTTTTCAAATTCACAATGACAGGGCTCGACATTAACCTAAAAACCAACTTGCCCTCCCCGGCAAGTACTTAGAAAATCTACTTGCCCTGAACGTAAAGCCACTTTCCCAAACATGAAATATTACATTAACTGTAAAACTCATATTTTTCAATAAAGAACAAAATGATACACCATGAAAGTTTTTTTTATTTTTGCACATTTAACAAAATGATTAGAGCAATTAAAGTCTAATTTAAGTCTAAATTAAATGCTCTTTGTTCTTTTTTGCACTTGCCCAGGCGGACAACTAGATTATAAAATAACTTGCCCGGACCCAACTTTTACTTGCCAGGGGCAAGAGGACAACCATTAATGTTGAGCCCTGAATGACATTTCCCGGTATTTTAGATTATTCTGGCTTGTTTTGTAAACAAATTGTAGTGTAAATACAAACTCAAAGTAAATATTATTTAAAACTACCAGATTCACACTGAAATCAGTCTTATAATCCACCAGACGTAAGTTGTTTATCACAAATAATAGATTTCAGAAACAAAAGTAATGTTTACAATTTCAGCCAAAAATGTCAAGGTCGATCCGAAAGTATCCAAATGAAAACTCGTCACGTGACAAAGCGACAATGGCTTCAAAATTGTGAATTTTAGACTGATGAGAGTTATTTTCATATACTGTAAGATGCATTTGAAACATTTGAACCTTAAAATAATACCCAATGCAGTAATTTATATTCATTTACCAATAAATGTAGAAATGTATCCAAGAAAATGAGCTTTCTTTGATTTATAGCGTGACATAAATATGTTATGACTCCGGTTGACTTTCGATACGGGGTTGGTTTCAGCGTACAGGTCTGTCAATACTATATAAACTGTACGCTTTTTAGCTAGCTGCTGCGATGATTCAAAACAACTGACAAGTTGGTACACTACGCGGCCCGCGATTTTTGCCTAAATCACCGATCACCGCGTTTAGGCCAACGTGGCAAATCGCGGTGATTCGCTGCAAATCGCGGTGATTCACCGTGATGACACTCTACGGGTGATTCCGCCGTGATTCCGCCGTGATTTCACTGCGACCATCTCGCGATAAAGATCAGCTGTTGAATCATCGCAAAACACCGCAAATCGCCGTGATTGATGTTGACTACTATATTTAAATTTCAACTTATTAACTAATGTCATTATTATTGACGATCACATTATATCGCAAAAATGTATTCCAACATGAAAGTAAACACCGTACTTGCTGAATGTCGAATCCTGATTCCAAACAATATCTTCATTTGTTAAAATAACAATTGTACAGTACGGCTCACGCAAAACCAACAAAGTTAGCGGCTACAGAGTCTTTTGTTCTTGAAGTTTGTCCGCAGCCACAATGAGTATTCACTCCGAATCATGCCGAGGCCGTCGGCGATAATTCGCGGATATGAGAAACAGGTACAGAAAATAACCTGATATTTTTACTTCTTCGCGATTGTTTTAACATTTCGTCAGCTTCTCTGCATACTTCATACAATTACCATCGGATGTCATCTGTCAATGATTGTGTAGGTCAGTAACCATATCGAAGAAATTTACATAGTTTAATCTCGGAGACGAGAATTGCTTTAAACGTTGAAATTAACGATGTATATTTGCATAAAACTTGCTAAAATACACAGCCGACAAAAATATATAAAATGTAGACCATTTGAATAAAATCAAATGGTTCATTGGTAAAATGAATGCTTTCACTTCGTCCCGATTGTCAGAAAATGACTTTTACATGTGCATCTAAATTTAAATTTACACATTGCTTCAGATGATGTACGCGTCTCCAATTCCGATTGGGCTGCTAGATCTATTTAATAAAATAGTAGCGTGTAAAATTTATTTGATGGAACAATAGCAAACGTTTGTCTTTACTATTTCTCGAGCAATGTTGAACGGCATATACTTTTGAAAATGGAAGCTGTGATCATTCGGAATTATTGTTATTTTAAATGTTTCAAACATAGTTAGTTATGCCCCACTTCGAAGAAGAGGGGGTATATTGCTTTGCACATGTCGGTCTGTCGGTCGGTCTGTCTGTCGGTCTGTCGGTCGTTCCGTCCACCAGGTGGTTTCCGGATGATAACTCAAGAACGCTTGGCCCTAGGATTATGAAACTTCATAGGTACATTGATCATGACTCGCAGATGACCCCTATTGATTTTGAAGTCACCAGGTCAAAGGTCAAGGTCATGGTGACCCGAAATAGTAAAATGGTTTCCGGATGATAACTCAAGAACGCTTAGGCCTAGGATCATGAAACTTGATAGGAAGATTGATCATGACTCGCAGATGACCCCTATTGATTTTCAGGTCACTAGGTCAAAGGTCAAGGTCACAGTGACAAAAACATACACAATGGCTTTCACTACAACGGAGAGCCCATATGGGGGGCATGCATGTTTAACAAACAGCCCTTGTTACACTTACAATTAGGCGGTGAATCGTTTGATTTTGTGGCATTCTGTTTCATTTCGGACCTCGTGCAATTTTTCAGATCATAATCTCTCGAACTTGTTAGTTTCTGACCACGTGTGCTACTGAAAGTTACCATCGGGCTGTGTTTTATGGTACGTGGAAGTTGCTAGGACCCGTGTTGATGATCCCTAAATGTTAGATAAGCATGTGCTCTATCAATTGAGTTGGTAAGTACAAAAGTTCTACTGAAAACCGCCGACTGCTTCTTTGTTTTATTATCCAATCAAGCCCCGAACATCCAATATCCTGTGTATTACCTGAAACCAGATAAGCACGTGTCGTCTGTCTAAACAATGAATGTATAGCTGTTAACATATTGAATTGCTCACACAGTTACTTCCCATATATGCTCTCGGAAACAGACTTTCATAAAACATTTAAAATAACGATATTTATTTTCATAAGAATTGCTAATATATATATATATATATATATATATATATATATATATATATATATATATATATATATATTTTAAGTTTGACAATTTCAATAAACAGATATTGGTTTATTTTCACAATATTAACTCCCTTTCTCGATTCGAAAATGACGTGTACATGTTGCATTAAATCTAAACTTAAATTAATTTGTTTATTGGCCGTTGAAGAATATTATGATCTGTACACGACATTTGTGTGTAGTCAGTGTACAATGCATTTCAATAATTAAGGAACTGAAACAGCGTGACGGTTACAATACAGCGTGTTTTAATTATATTTTATTTAGAGGATATGTCAATGCCAAGTTTTTTGCGAGGTACCCCGGTAATTAAGTTTAAATTCACAACGAAACTTTTAATGGAAATTAAAATTAATGATATCAATGTTTTACCCACTATGAAATGTTTATTTACAAATTAATACACACACGCCAATTTTCGCGCGCTTTTTATCAGAACAAAGAAATTAATTTAATTCATTTGCACTATGTATTTGTGGCTAGAATTTGTAACCGAAAATATCTGTACACGACGCGTGCAAACCGTGTCAGGTGATTTACGCATGTACAATACAACTGATCTGATTGGGCGCTTATTTCATCAAATCTTTAAATAGAAACATATGCCGAAATTCATTTGATAATTTCGAACGCTTGTGTATGACATTCTTTGGGACTCTTATTGTCAATATTAACCAGAATTCGCTTTTAAAATGGAAATCGGGCATACTCGGGATTATCCCCGAGTTATGGATAAAGACGGAATAAGTTGCATGTATGTGATTGAGACAGTTGAAACGTATGTATTGGGGAATCAAGAGACTCGGAAAAATACGACAATTACATTACAATCAGTTATGAGTTCTCTATGGCTTCAAACTGTTAATTGCATAATCAAACACGCAATTATCACTCCTCCAGGTGCGGTATCATACAGCTAGGTGCGAACACTGTTTTGTTTCATACGCAGCATTTAAAAAGACAAAAAAAAACTGTCAGGGACATGGGTGGGAAATACATGTTGACATTTTAAAAAGGATACTTGATTATATATGCCAACAATGCTAATAACTCCATATTGCTATAATCTCTGTAAAGATTATATATGTACATGTAACGTAGGAAAATCGTTCTTCGCCACGTTGACTGGGAACGTTGATCGCATTCTCGGTGATCATGCTCGACCTAGCGTGATGAAAACGTGCGAGATTGCGGTGATTTTTCACCCAAAATAAATAATGACCACCGCGTGTCGGTGATTTAGGCAAAAATCGCGGGCCGCGTAGTGTATATGTATACGGTATGTAAAAAGGTATGTGGTATTGTGTTGAGATACAAAACACTTCACATCATTTATTTGCACATAAAATAATAGTGACAAAATGAGTAATACTAAAACACTGTCATCAACCTACAGTACAAGAATATTTACGTATATGAAATTACAAAGTGGTGTTATTTTATTACCTTTTACAAAATTAGCAAGGCTGGTTTTCTACTAGCCATAAAACATTTATCATGGATTAACAAGTAACAACCAATTTGATAATTACACAATAGAAAGGAAATCATATGAATTGCATACATGCCATACGTCCCGGATTGTCCGGGACAGTCCCGGAAATGAAGAACTTGTCCCGCTGTCCCGGAAATCTGTCAAATGTCCCGGAATTTACAAAATCCATATATACATGTACCTTATCTTAGGCTTAACTGCACCTCGAATCTGTGTATATCTGCAGCGTCTCCATGACAATGCCTATCCGAATAGGCAGACTACGCTACGTGTCAAAATCGATCAATTAACAGGGGTCCTGTTATCATATCAATTGTCTCACGTTCGCGGTCAAACTGAAAAGGCGGCATTGTTTAATGTGGTTGTTAATTGACTTTAATCTACTACGTCATTATTTCCCGCTGCGTACGGGCAAAGGATAGTTGTTCACACATTTGAAGTCCAACATCGCTGTGACTGTCCGGATTTTAAGTTGACGATCTACCGGTACTGTTTTGTTGTATTTGTTTTATTGTGATTGGTTGTATCTATTGTGAGTTGATTTGAGTTGACGATCTAACGGTACTGTATTGTTGTATTTTTTATTATATAAATGTTATAAATGAATAAAGGCGTATCAACAACTACGCGTTACACACCGGTCTTAATAACAATAACGCAGTGACGTCACCATCCATGTTTAGAACGCTTACACTGAAAATACGCGGCTTGTATCTAGTAACGGAAGTAGTAATGTTTAATTTGACGTTAATAGATCAAGTGTATTTCGGATAGGCTTTCGAACTTTTGCAATTAACGATGCGAAACAAAAAAAAACGTACCAAAAATGCATATGTCTATAAATATTGCTACATTTTATACATGTCCCGGAAAATCGGCAAAAGTCCCGGACAATTCAACTCAATGTCCCGGAATTGGTCTGAAAAATTATGGCATGTATGTGAATTGCATTACGCATTTACTAAACAAGTTATTTGTTACTGTTTAGAATTACTCTATCTTACCTAAAATGATCGCAACAGGTACTTAGTGCTTTTACATACTTGTGGTAAGTTTTGTATTACTAGTTTGACATTTATTGGCAGACACTGTCGATATACAGACTAAATTTGCATGGGAACTTTCATATTTTATCAGCATAATTGCCTTCAAATTGTTAATTTTAACAACTCTTTGACATTGCACATCTGATCATATTATACCATAGCTGATTTTTGTTTATAGATAGACAGATTTAGTCTTTTTAAATTTCTATAAAAGTTTACACATGTTCCATCCACGTTAACCAACAGAACCAATAAAGACCACCACAGATAATAACTGTGTATAAAGCTTGGAAATTTTGATAGTTCAGGAATCCCTCCTTTGTTGATTTCTGTATAAACCAAAACTGTCAGTTTTGCTGGATAGAATGGCCTCAATTGCCTTGGCAAAACAGCTTCTAAAAACGGAAAACCAACAAATATCTTAGAATTTGATCAATTATAATGCAGACAATTTATAAATGTCTTGTTTTTTGTTGATTTCGAATCTGGAAGATTTTTTACGTAAGATTGTGGTACAAAAATCCAACGGTATTGGATTTTGTGGTATAAGGCCTAAACTTATTATAGTGATATGTAACCTTTCGGGAAATCGGTAAAGTGCGAGCAGACGAGGTGTAAATACGTTTAAAAATTAAAGCTAAAAGACAAAAAAGTTAGATCGGAATATCTTTAAATTTTGTGAATAAATGTGTTTCTGATGGATTATCTACGACAACTTACCAGAATATTGCTCATGATCACACGTAAAACTTCTTTCTGAGAGCAAATGGAAAATGCGTTACAAATTCTGACAAATTAACAGTAGGGTGTCGTTATTGGACTACCGCGAGAATACTGGAAGAATAGAGATGCCAATCTAATGTTTAAAACAAATAATTTTTTAACAAGCGTTTGTGATTTGTCAGGATAATAATAACAATTAGATATCAAAAAGATCAAAGCAAATAAATTCGACAAAAATATGAGATTCGGCAATATATTTAAGACGGGTAATGTTCACGTAAATTGTGTTTGGTAAAGACTGTCACTATATGTTGTGAACCAGTCTTCGGCTTATACCCACTGAAGAGTATTCAGGGGAGATAATTGAGTATTGACTAAATTCTGGAACGGTTGCGAAGAAAAACAAATAATGCGAGAATATTTAGTGCGATTCGCTACACAATTTTGATGTCATTGATATTATTTTTCCTGAGGTATGTATTAACATGTGATTTAGCATATTTCAAAGTGTTTTTGATTTGTTCAAGGTCATAAATAGCAAAGCAAAAATATATGTCGCGTGGATTTTTTTTTTGAGACGCATCCCTATGTGGTATTCTTATGTAATTTTATGTCTAAATTTCCATATGTATGAACGGTCAACGCCCGCTTCACGGGCTTTTGCCCGCACTAGTGTTTGATGCCTTCGTATACGTTTAATTTATGTTTGATGTTATTTGGACATCACTATTCTGCGACCACTGCGGCCATATCTCCAGCGCTAAATGCGGCTGTTCTGCGGGCTAAATCGAGTGCATAATCATTGTTTTATTGATTGATAAGATGATAAGATCTATACCACATACTGTTGATAATTATCATTAATATGTGCAAGTGGTAGAGTATTGTATAAATAAGAATTGGAATGTTAATAGACATGATATTACTCATGAAAGTTTATTTTTGTAATAGATCTACTTAAAATACTTAAATCTTAAAAATTATGTTTTCAAGCTTCTCGGTAAATATAAAAAAATGTACAAGAAAACACTAACAAAAAAAGTACAATTTGTTTAAATTACACAATATAATAACTTATAAACATTTTGTTTTAATTTTTTTAATAATTATTATTAATGATAACAAAGTTTCTAATTGAAAATAGCTAGATAAGAGATGGGTATGTTGGAAACTGCTAAAATATGAGCCCAAGTATTATTTCTAATAATGCAACTTTCTTATATTATACACAAACCGCTGAATTACATTAACTAAAAGAAGAAACCAAACGGATAGTGTGATATACTAAGACAGTATCAAAACTTTATTCACATCATAATAATGTACAGACCTTTATACAATGTCAAAAAACACAAACGTGAATCATAAATAATTATATATTTGTTAAAGCATAATTCTACTTAAAAAAGCAATAGCAAACACGCCGCGATCGGAAGAAATCTTGTGTTGTTGAATACGGGGTACATTAATATCGATATATTTGAAGTCAGACTTACCATAAATTTGACACAGCTGTATTTTAACTTAAGAATTTAATGTCCGGTTTGATTTCAGCCTAAAACATGAATTGCATCATTACTGTCTCAATATGAAGAAATCCAATGATCATAACCATTGTGATGAATCTGAATGTAAGGCCCTTCAATATTATTCATCTTTTTCGAAATGTTCCAGTGTGCCAAATTGGCATTGTAATATGCAACATTTAAAGTAGTTCATATGCATTCTGTATTTGCCAGTAATAGCCGTTTTACTGAGACAGTGAATTGTTATCATGAATTAACTTTACACATAAGTATATAGCCTCTGTATGAGTTTGACTGGACAGCTTCCTGTACAATTGGGGTTAATAGAGGCAAATATTCCAAGGGCCATAACTTCCTAAATAAATAGGCAATTTATAACATCCTGCATTAACGCACAACTGCATGTCACCCTGTAGAATGGCCATGAGTTTTAATGAAAATCCATTGAAATTGCAAGAGGAGATGCGTTCGCAAGAAATTATTCTGATACTAAGTATATTGAAAAAATAATGCAAGGGTCATTAGTTTAGTTTAATGGTAGGCGATATTAAAATTTCCGAATAAAAGAATTTCAAAAAACAAAATGGACATTATTGAAAACATACATAATATGAATCATTATTTTACATGTGTTCTGATTTATAGTGTGTTTTGGACATGTAGGCCCTATGAGTTAGTAGATTTATTTTACGCACTTACGCATCATTGGAAATAATAACTCAACGCGTTTTGCTTATGATTGCACTGTACTAGTTTGCATGAAATGCAAACGCCCCTTTTGTCATGTGCGATAAAGGTGAGTCATAATTTAATGATCGGTTCGAAAAATACACAAATTACGATTAGATTTTAATGAAACAAAATATTTTCCGGTACTTATAAATATGAATAAATCATTTGGTTAATACAAATGTTATGGAAATTCCAAGTATTGCAAGATTAAATTAATTTTATAAACTTGCATTAACTACATTTAATCATGAAAAAAATAAATTTCACAATTTGGAAACTTCAGGTTTCGTTTTTTTTAAAATAAGTGAAAGTTCGCGACTCATTTTTCACAATTCTGAAGAATTCGCGACTCATGTTTTCACAAATAAGCGACCAACAGACTACTTGCAATACAACCAGTATAATGCGAAGATGGATCTGATTTAATGATGGTTCCCTCGTTGAACTTATGTTGGCTGTCGACTTTTAAAATATTGTGTCAGTAATAAATGTATGCTTCAGACTCTCATGCTTTTTTAAGAAATGACAGATGCACATGTGTATGTTTTTTTTTCTGTGTCTAAAATGTATCTTATTTATGTGACTATGTGCACATTTTTTTAAGAAATGAAATATTCAAGTGTGTCTTATTTATATCTTATCCATTTCTTAAATGTGTCTTATTTATGTAAGACTAAACGTTCAATGGCACGCACACTTAACACGAGTATAAAACATCATGTGTATTATTATAATTATTTTTACAAATTATGTACAATTTGTATATGTTTTACATTGTTTTTTTGTTGTTTTTACTCAACCAGGTTGAAATAATAAAACATTGTAATATATAAAGCAAAATTCTACATTAAATAGAGAAATATCGTATTTTTTGTTAAGTGTATGTGCTTGACATATTTATAAAATAGCATTTTTTTATCCCCCGCCAAAGGCGGAGGGATATTGTTTTGGCGTCGTCCGGCCGTCTGTCCGTCCGGCACTTTTGTGTCCGGAGCCATATCTTGGAAGTGCTTTGGCAGATTTCATTGAAACTTCGTATGAGTATATATTTGCATAAGAGGATGATGCACGCCAATGGCATTGTACACCATCTGTTAAAAACAGAGTTATGGCCCTTTGTATCTCGAAAAAATGCTTTTGACTATAGGCACTTTTGTGTCCGGAGCCATATCTTGCAAGTGCTTTTGCGGATTTCATTGAAACTTGGTATGAGTCTATATATGCATAAGAAGATGATGCACGCCCAATGGCATTGTACACCATCTGTTAAAAACAGAGTTATGGCCCTTTGTATCTTGAAAAAATGCTTTTTACTATAGGCACTTTTGTGTCCGGAGCCATATCTTGGAAGTGCTTTGGCGGATTTCATTGAAACTTGGTATGAGTATATATCCCCTGCCAGAAGCGGAGGGATATTGTTTTGGCACTGTCCGTCCGGCTGTCCTTCCGTCCGTCACTTTTATGTCCGGAGCCATATCTTGGAAGTGTTTTTGCGGATTTCATTGAAACTTGGTATGAGTATATATATATATGGATAAAAGGATGATGCATGCCAAATGGCATTGTACACCGTCTGATAATAACAGAGTTATTCCCCTTTGTATCTTCAAATAAATGCTTTTTTAGTGTCAAATATAACACTTTTGTGTCCAGAAGTCTATAGGGTTTGGATATCTAATTAACGAATTTCATTGTTTATAATACAATCAGAATTTGACCTTTAATTTGATGCAATCCACAGTTTTAGCGGCCAAGCACAGTATTCTGCGCTCGGCCACTGATGGTGTATTGTAACATATATACACTTATGATAAGAAACAGTAGCAGATGAAGGCATCATGTTGATAAGAAGATCTGATGTCTTTTTTGAACGCGAATAACATTACCAACTAAAAATGTTTTGAAATTATCAATTTGCCAAGAATAATTGCATTACATTATTCATCTATCAGTGACACTAAAATGCTCTTTTTAAAGGCAAAAGTATCAAAATGTTGGCAGAAATAAACAGTTTGGTTGTTTTTGTAATACTTAACTTCACGCTCTAATTGGTGGTATTAAATAAATAACTATGTAAATAAATCGTAAGCAGTAAATAATGAACAATTTTATATCATTAATCTACCCGTTTATACAATATATAATCATATCATATTATATATGTGTACTGTGCTCGGTACTTACCGAAAAGAAAGGCGCAACTTCAAAAACGTCTTTCTCGTACACAAACTGGAGCGTATACCGGCAATATCAACATCATGTCAAAAGTAGCAATAACAGGTGGAGTTACCGCGACTTAGCGGCCTAAGCTGCCAATCTACCTACCCAGGGTTTTCATATTGGTGTAAACACGGACGTAGGTATATGTCCATTGTTGAAATTATTTGGAAATTGTAGAAACTTAAGAGGATTTTGCTCTTTTCTTAGAAACCAGTTCATTAATTTCGAGAGGAAAAGATACTACTTATAACAATATCCATTTTGAACCCAAATATTATTATAATTCTGGAGAAAACAAGATTAAATTAACTGCAAAATTTTAGAAATGTGTCCTCATTTATCCGTATTACTGTATGGGAAATAACAAAACCGTATACTTTGTTAGTTGATACAGCAAATATAAACTATAAAAATTTAACTATAAAACAAAAACAGTATGTGTTAGCATGGAAAGTGGTAGCACGGACAGTGTTTATCGTTCCCGGTGGTAGATCTTGTCATCTTATCAATCAATAAATCAATGATACTGCACTCGATTTTGCCCGCAGAACGGCCGCATTTAGCGCCGCAGAATGGCCGCAGTGGCCGCAGAATAGTGATGTCCATGTTATTTTACACTAAATCAAATGCTAATGCTGCCCTAGAGAATAGCAGTTTTCCCGTCTTTGCTTTATTTTAGAATGTGCAAGCCTAGTTTTAATTTAAATATGAACATGGCTTCTTTTGGACATTGGAATAAAAAATATATTTCTTGCAACTTCTAAGAAAATCTCATTTACCCGAACGCAAACATCCCCAGGTGTTTGCAGTGAGATTTCAACAAAAGCACAGTACTTAAGGGGTGTTGCTGCAGTTTTGCTGATTTTTTTTCCACCAAATAGATTTTGTTCAAAATTTATATTCAAGTACTATATACAAATACTATATGAAAAATGAAATAAAAATATAGGGTCACCAGCCTTGTTTTGATTTTATTCACCATTTTATAACATGTTCTTTTTCATTTAAACTGGAAAATCTCTAATTGCCTCAAACTAATAAATAACCTATGAAATAGACAACATATAGATGTTATATAAGCAGAGATACATAAAATACCATTTAATTAAACAACACAATGCCAAAAAAATGTAGAACACAATTTGCATTAAAAAAAAAAGGTTAATTTTTATGTCACCCTAAAAAACATCAATTTTTTACAATTTTTATTACCAAAATGTAATTTAAAAAAATTGTGTCGAATAGAATTCTGCAAAACAGCTCAAATATGTTCATCTACAATACCATCACAAACACACAGCATACCAAAACAAACACACAGAATACCATCACAAACACACAGCATACCAAAACAAACAAACAGCATACTATGGCAAGCACACAGCATATTATTATAGGCACACATCATATTATTTAAAAGTGAGGATTTTAGTTTTAGTGATTATATAGTCTTGAATACTGATGATAAAATGTTGCTTATTCATAGATAAATACATGTAATAGATGGAATTAGAAAATAATTGAATTTTGATGTGGCAAATTGTTGAAAAAAATCAACTTTGATTCTAACTTGAATCAATCATATTTTTGTTTCATGAATATAGAGTAGTATGATTTGTGTTATTGATTTTGTTGTTATTCTTGGATAAAAATATAAATAAACAAGCACATTTGTTAAATTGATATCACCCGCCAAATGCTTGCAACGCCAAATTCTGTAAACAACTATTGCTTTAGATTCATTCATTGATACACTTAAATAAAGGTTCAATGAAATCCAAAAAGCAGTTAAAATACCAATATAAACATGTATTTTTATGTAAAAAGTGGCCATAACTCCATTATTGACTAATTGTTTGAGTGACAATTTGACCTTTACCATCCTCTTATCAATATGTACTGTTTGAATGAAATCTGCACAAGCAGTTCCAAGATTTCGCTCCAAACACAAAATTGTGCGTATTTTCAAGTAAAAAAATGCAATTACTCTGTTATGTGCAAATAGATTGCAACAGCATTTGACGCACATCATGATGCACGCAAAATGGCATTGTAAACCATCTGTTAATAACGGAGTTATGGCCCTTTGTATCTTGAAAAAATGCTTTTTTTGTGTGTCCAGAGCCATATCTTGGAAGTGCTTAGACGTATTTCATTGAAACTTGGTATGGGTATGTATATCAATGAGAGGATGATGCACGCCAAATGTCGTTGTAAATCATCTTATAATAAGGGAGTTAAGGCCCTTTGTATTTTGAAAAAATGCTTTTTTAGTGTCAAATATAACGCTTTTGTGTCCAGAAGCATATTGGCGGGGGATATAAAGTCAACGAATTTGCTTGTTAAATGTTAAATCTTATTGAAACTTGGTCAGAATGTTCATCTTGTCATTATAAAGGCTATGTCTGAATTAGAGTCAATTGTGGTCAAAAGCTAGATCACCTAGTAATGTCTTCAACAATTTGTGTCCATTAATTTCAATCTTATTTAATTGAGCTATTCAAACATTTGAAAAAAAAAACTCAACACAAAACGATTTGGAACATTTTTTAGCTCGACTATTATATATGAAATATATACAGTGGAGCTATCCTACTCACCCCGGCGTAGGAGTTGCCATTGGCGTTTGCGATGGGGTTTGCGTGAGCGTACAAATGTTAAAGTTTGCGTATTACCAAAATATTTTAAATGTCCCTTGACATATTGCTTTCATATTTTGCACTTCTTTACCAACATGACCCCAACCTATAAACAAGAGCAGACAACTCTATCAAGCATTTTGTAATGATTATGGCCCCTTTTCAACTTAGAATATGCAGCAAATGTTAAAGTTTGCGTACTACCCCAAATATTTTCAATGTCCTTTGACATATTGCTTTTCATATTTTGCATACTTGTTTACCAACATGACCCCAACCTATAAACAAGAGCAGACAACTGTATCAAGCATTTTGACAGAATTATTGCCCCTTTTATACTTAGAATATGCATATTATTGATAAATCTATGTTAAAGTTTGCGTACTTCCCTTAATATTTCCTTTGTCCATTGACATATTGCTTTTATATTTTGCATACTTGTTTACCAACATGACCCCAACCTATAAACAAGAGCAAACAACTGTATCAAGCATTTTGACAGAATTATGGTCGATTTTATACTTAGATAATTGAACATTTTGCTTAAATTGCCATAATTTCTTTATTTATGATCAGATTTTATTAATACTTTGACAAAACAACACTTACCTGAATACCACAATGAATTCCACCCAAACAATACCCCACGCCCCAACCCAGAATCCCTGCCCCCCCCACCCCCCCAAAACAATTTTTATTTTTTTCATTTTTTTATTTTTGAAAGATCATCTAATAAATGACCACACCCCACATTATACCCCCCCCTCTCACCCCCCCTACCCCCCCCCCCCCAATTTCTTTTTTCCTTTTTTTAGTTTTGAAAGATTGTCTAATAAATGAATGACCACACCCCACATTATATATCCCTCTCAATCCCCCTTACCCCCCTTCCCCCCCCCCCAACTTTTTTTTTCCTTTCTTTATTTTTGAAATATTGTCTAATAAATTATTGAATATGAACCAATTTCCCATGATGGCTTACGTTATACTGTCAAGCACTCGAATAGTCGAGCGCGCTGTCCTCTGACAGCTCTTGTTTTATTCTATGATTCATGATTTCAAAGTAGTGTTTGGTATTTACTGTGAAACCATTTATTTTCGTCAGCACGAAATTTCGTCCTTTTTAAAAAAATGACTATTTCGTCAGCACTTGAATTCATCCATTTATGGTTTTGCAAAAAAAAAAGCGTCCGATTTGTTTGTAATGTTTGTAATACATGTAATACGCGGTTGCGAAAAAATCGTGCTGGGGAAAGAGGGGTGACACTGTCACTTGCAGGAGGTGGGCCTTAGTTTTTTTTTGTTTGGCATATGCCAATTAACAAGTCTGTTATTTCAGGTGATAGTAACTGTCCCTTATTATTTTATGTCATTGACACGTTCTTTGTTATGATTAGTGGATAAGTGGGACTGAATAACCGTTAACGAGTTATAAAAAAACAACAAAGGACGGGTTTTTATGTATATGTACAAAAATAGTAGATGCAGTTAAAACCAAACAACCAAACACAAATCAATATGTTCTTTATTAATTTGTAATAAAAGCGCAGAATATATTTCAGTCAGGTGTTGATCACACATCGTCCTATTTTATGCCCCCCTCGAAGAAGAGGGGGTATATTGCTTTGCTCATGTCGATCTGTCGGTCGGTCGGTCCACCAGGTGGTTTCCGGATGATAACTCAACAAAGCTTGGGCCTAGGATCATGAAACTTCATAGGTAGATTGATCATGACTCGCAGATGACCCCTATTGATTTTGAGGTCACTAGGTCAAAGGTCAAGGTCATGGTGACCTGGAATAGTTAAATGGTTTCCGGATGATAACTCAAGAACGCATACGCCTAGGATCATGAAACTTCATAGGTAGATTGATCATGACTCGCAGATGACCCCTATTGATTTTGAGGTCACTAGGTCAAAGGTCAAGGTCATGGTGACCCGAAATAGTAAAATGGTTTCCGGATGATAACTCAAGAATGCATACGCCTAGGATCATGAAACTTCATCGTAAGATAGATCATGACTCGCAGATGACCCCTATTTATTTTTTTAGGTCACTAGGTCAAAGGTCAAGGTCACAGTGACCCGAAATAGTAAAATGGTTTCCAGATGATAACTCAAGAATGCATACGTCTAGGATCATGAAACTTCATAGGTAGATTGATCATGACTCGCAGATGTCCCCTATTGATTTTGAGGTCACTAGGTCAAATGTCAAGGTCACAGTTACCCGAAGTAGTAAAATGGTTTCCGGATGATAACTCAAGAACGCATACGCCTAGGATCATGAAACTCCATGGTTAGATAGATCATGACTCGCAGATGACCCTATTGATTTTTAGGTCACTATGTCAAAGGTCAAGGTCACGGTGACCCAAAATAGTAAAATGGTTTTTGGGTGATAACTCAAGAACGAATACGCCTAGGATCATGAAACTTCATAGGTAGATTGATCATGACTTGCAGATGACCCCTATTGATTTTGAGGTCATGAGGTCAAAGATCAAGGTCACGGTGACCCGAAATAGTAAAATGGTTTTCGGATGATAACTCAAGAACGCATACGCCTAGGATCATGAAACTTCATGGGTAGATTGATCATGACTCGCAGATGAGCCCTATTAATTTTGAGGTCAAAGGTCAAGGTCACAGTGACCCGAAATAGTTAAATGGTTTCCGGATGATAACTCCAGAACGCTTACGCCTAGGATCATGAAACTTCATAGGTACATTGATCATGACTCGCAGATGACCCATATTGATTTTCAGGTCACTAGGTCAAAGGTCAAGGTCACAGTGACAAAAAACGTATTCACACAATGGCTGCCACTACAACGGACAGCCCATATGGGGGGCATGCATGTTTTACAAACAGCCCATGTTTAATTGCGTTTAATAGTATTGTCTTTAATCCGGATTTTCGCGCGTTGGCTGTGTAATCTGCAACACCCCTGAAAAACACAATACACACAATGGGTAATAAATTTGTTAACAATTAGTGCTAATCAACACTATTCTACCTAAACGAAGTCGACGCATTCGATACAGCCTTATTGCATTCTCGTTTTACAGGAAATGTCAGTTGTCAGTACACTGTATAATGTACACCCCTTTGTGTCAAAACCGGATTTAACTTGAGTGTGAATAGTCGACTGTTTCATGTTCTTTGTATCAATACCATCTGGGTATCTGTACTATAAGTATACCAGTCTACAAACAAGGTGCGCGCTTCCGCATATGGGTATTCGGACGTTAAAAAAATTGACCTACGGTTTAGCGTTCATGCCGTCGAACGCATTTAGCAATATAACTCATTTTTTTCACTATTTCTTTACTTGCAAAAAATACTAGTGGCTTATAACTTACCTTGCAATTTTTACTCGCATTTTGCGAGTGTGCAAGTGTTAATTTTGAGCCCTGTGTATATGCGTGGATTACGCTGGATTTAAATGCCTCATGCATATGGTAATTCAGTCTTATTTGTTTCAAATATGTGACATGATCGTTCGTTAGGATCTTGAATTCGTCCATTGGTCGAAGGACGAAAAAGACGAAAATTAATGTCTGACAAATAATAATGGTTTCACAGTAATAAAGAATATAAATAGATACAGGTATGAATTTTTGCAAAAACCTGCTTATCTTTTAGGTGCACTTTTTTGCCCTAACAGATGGTCTTCTTAGTACGTAGAGAACAAAATGAATTTCTTTACAAATAATTTTACTTACAAAAATCAGATGCATTATTTCATTTATTTTTGTTTTTGTATATTCACAGTTGATGTACTGAAGACAGATTGGTCAGCCAGTGAAAGATGTTCTGTGGATATTGAGAATAAATGGAATTCTAGCCAGACACAGGACATCTAGTTACCTCGTTTCCTGTCCATGTGGAAGTGATTGTAAGTGTTATAGTTTCTATTGAGCAGCAGAATTAATAATTGAACTGAAATCAGATCCTGGAAATCTACTGACAAGATCCAAATTGTCATGGTGACATTGACTGCTTGGAATAGTTGTCTATAGAGTAATGGTAACAGAACTTAAGTAAAACACTATACAGACCTCCATCATGTCTTGGTGGAAGTGACTGAGGTTGGAATAGTTGTCAAGTGAGCAGCAGGAATTGAACTCAAGTCAGCCACTGGACCTGTACTGACCTCCAACTTGTTGAGGTGGAAGTGACTGCGGCTGGGATAGTTGTCAAGTCAAGAATTACAAGCCAAGTCTTGTCAGGTAAGATAAACTATATTTCAATAACAGCTACAGCCTCAGTGGCATGCAGCCCAATCACAGATTATGAACTGTGGTTGAAGTTCTAAGGTATGGGATATTGGGATCAGTCATTGTCTGCTGTTAAATGTGTGTTGCCTGTCATTTCACTTTTGGCTCTTGACATCTTCCTTTAAACCACAGGAAAATATGTACATGTCTTTGCAGTCTTCCAGAAGATGCAGAAATCCATATTTGATACTGTGTGTTGAAAATTTGTGTTGAACATTGAAGTTTAAGACAATTATTTATTAATTCCAGATAATAGCAAGTTGTTCTAAGCAATTCATTATCAAGCCTGTTATGTATCACCAGTATTAATGTGGTCAAATTATTTTGAATGAGTATTTCATAAATTCCATATATTTACCTCAAACATCATGTTTATGACTTTAGTTCATGTCTAAAAGTATATTCAGTATAATAAAGACATTAAGAACTTCTACAATTCCATGAAGTGAAATTAAGTAATAATTCCTGGATAAACAGAGAAGTTTGGTAAAAAAATTAATTTTGAGTTATCTCCCTTGGACTGGTATTACTCGTATATGTCACTCCATTATCAAATGATCCAACAAGGGAGGTCACATTTGGGTTGTTTACCAAAAGTGGTTCTTTATTATTTCACTTTACATGAGTCTAACTAACTTTAAGAGCTCTTTTCTAGTTGGATTAAAAAGTCTGAAATCACCCACTCCAGAAAGTCGAAACACTTATCTGACAGAACATTCAATTCCATGCTACATGCAAGCTATTTACATCACAAAAATTGTAAACCAAAAAGATTGGAATATTTGTTTTCACGGTTATAGACAGTGTTCCTGATTGAAATCAACGTGCTATTGCTTAAAAATCATTTATTTATTGGTATACACAAGAAATGTCATTATGTGGTAGAATATTTGCAGAAATAAGAATTTTGAAAACATTTTGTGCCTGTCAACATTTTCCGATTGGTTTCGGAAGTTGCCGATCGTATTTATATACACTGTATTGATAGACATAGGCAAAAGGACAGAATATCCTTCATATTTCAAGTGTGTCGGTCTTAATATTGTCACTTTATTAAATGAGAAGCAAAATCATACATCAGGCCATGAAGAATTTTTCCAGAGCCACTCACCCTGCAGGGCGAGTAGGTCTGACAATCCACTCGCCCTTCACTTTAATCTACTCGTCCTGCAGAAAAAAATATATATCTATATTTATAGTTATGATCAACCAGAACCTTTTAACCTACATTGTACGTAACATAGTGACACTAAACTGAAAACAAATTAACTATACTATCTGATGGATTTTATTTGCTTTCCTTAAGTTTTGTGCACCTGTTTCCTTTTCTCAATACTTTCCGCTTCTCGTTTTGATGACCTTTCTTTCTGTTCCCTGTCTCCACCACCTTGCAGATATTTATGCCCCCCTTCGAAGAAGAGGGGGTATATTGCTTTGCTCATGTCGGTCTGTCGGTCGGTCGGTCGGTCTGTCCGTCCACCAGGTGGTTGTCAGACGATAACTCAAGAACGCTTGGGCCTAGGATCATGAAACTTCATAGATACATTGATCATGACTCGCAGATGACCCCTATTGATTTTTAGGTCACTAGGTCAAAGGTCAAGGTCACGGTGACCCGAAATAATAAAATGGTTTTTGAATGATAACTCAAGAACACATACGCCTAGGATCATGAAACTTCATGGGTAGATTGATCATGACTCGAAGATGACCCCTATTGATTTTGAGGTCACAAGGTCAAAGGTCAAGGTCACGGTGACCCGAAATAGTAAAATGGTTTCCGGATGATAACTCAAGAATGCAAACGCCTAGGATCATGAAACTTCAATGGTAGATTGATCATGACTCGCAGATGACCCCTATTGATTTTGAGGTCACTAGGTCAAAGGTCAAGGTCACGGTGACCCGAAATAGTAAAATGGTTTTCGGATGATAACTCAAGAACGCATATGCCAAAGATCATGAAACTTGATAGGTAGATTGATCATGACTTGCAGATGACCCCTATTGATTTTGAGGTCACAAGGTCAAAGGTCAAGGTCACGGTGACCCGAAATAGTAAAATGGTGTCCGGATGATAACTCAAGAATGCTTATGGCTAGGAGCATGAAACTTCATAGGTACATTGATTTTCAGGTCACCAGGTCAAAGGTCAAGGTCACAGTGACAAAAAACATATTCACACAATGGCTCTCACTACAACGGAGAGCCCATATGGGGGGCATGCATGTTTTACAAACAGCCCTTGTTTAAAATAGAACCCTTTTCCATGCCGAGTTTTAATATTTAAGACGAACTTTTACTGAAAGACACGCTAGATTGACAAATGGTTACAATATGGTAAATTTTGGCTAAGGCTTCTGATCACGAATTATTCTGTTTATTAATAATTATTTTTCTGTTTATTTTTAATTAAATATAAGAAGTAATATAATTAACCAGTTATGTACAAATGTATTTTTTTTTATTGATATTTACATTACAATGAAATTTTATTCTTCACGGAATGACCAATATATTAAACTGTTTTTGTCACTTTTAATCGATTAGCTAAGATCACTGGTACCTACGAAAAGAGGGCAGCAGATTACGAGAATTATTTTTCCTGTGCCTGTGACGTCATTTTTCATTGTCAAAACGAAAGTGCAGTTTCTTTGTGTACTAAATCAATTTTTTTTTCGTTAAAAAAATGTTCGCAATTTGTATCGATGTGGCAGGAGTTCTGGAACTGAATTAATATTTCTCAACTTGAAAAAAAAAGCACTCGCCCGATCGGTCGAGTATTTAACAAACTTTACTCGCCCGACCGTCAACTTCACTCGCATATGCGAGCGGTCGAGTGGATTCTTCAATGCCTGTACATGTATCAACCCGTTATAGTCAGTAACATTAAAATATTTGGGTGCAGTCATTTGTTTTCTGTAAACCGCAACATGCTGTTTTTCGGTAATTTTCGTAACCATTGGACATTTCACATCACAAGTTTTCGTATAAAAGCATATGTTTTCCTTCAAATATTCTACAACTTTCTTGGTGTATGCGCGTACGTTAATGATTTAAAAGTAATATTACCATGATTTTGGTCAGGAAGTCTTTATATAATTGCTTAAAAAGACGCCACAATTTTAGTGCATACAATATTTGAACCCCCAGGCCCTACATATTTCATGTTATTCTTTTTTCGATAGTTCCATAAATTCCTATAACTTCGACCACCCACTTATTTTGGACATTATGCCACATACATGTATCTGATTAATCTTGAGTTATTTCTTTGTATTTAAAAATGCTTTCACATAATTTATTTTTTTGTTAACAAAATATTAATATTATATATAGATTGGAAAAAAGGCCTTTGTTTAAGATTTAGCTAAATTTGCTACACATGTAAAATAAAATGCCAATAATTTTTAGAATATTCACTTTAAATCAGTACGTTTTTATTTATTAGTCTTAAACATTATTGATTTATTAAAAAAATATTACAAACATTAAATGTTTTCCTAAAAAAAAAATGAAATAACAGATTGATTGGAACATAGGAACTAATCACTGGGTTGCTAGGGTGCCATCCTAGGATTGTGATGTTACTATTAGGAAGTACATGATATGTCAATTACTTTGCCTTTATTTTGTTGTTTAGACATGGAGTGTTTAATGAAATGTTTTACTTTTCTTGAACATGTTTTTATTCAGTATAAAAAGTCAATGAACTCTGCATTGTTGCTGAATATACAATGCACTTGAAAATAGGCTTTATGCTGATTGAAATTAAAAACAAAAAAACAACTTAAGCATCAGTATCTGTTCTTGCTGAGCAAAAGTGGCATTTATTGTTAGTGAAGAAGATACATTTTCAAGAATAAACATCAGAACTATAAATGTTTTTTAGAATGTGAGCATTTTATCCAGTAATCTCATAGTACCAGTTTTTGGATAGAAATCCAATAGCATTATTAAAAAGTTTGCAATCCCTTGTTCCGAAATAAAAATCATTAACAAATATGCGGGGTAATTCATTTTAACAAACAGAAAACAGGGTTCGCACAGGGCTTGAAAAGTGCTTGAAAACGAGTCCAAGGCTTGAAAAGCCCTTGAACAAAGGGTGGCCTTGAAAAAGTGCTTGAAAAGTGCTTATTTCATGTAAAAAAGCCTTGAAAATGTGTATTTCTGCTCAAAATTACTTTAACCATCATTTTAATTATAAATTTTAATCGTTCTTAAGGGAAATATTACGAAAATTTATCATAAATTCCTTCGCGCAAAAAGATTACGAAATATTATGTTCGTATACTATTGAGTACAAAACGTTATGTGTACACGTCACAGATTATGTGTACTACGTCAGACGCTCTTCATTGTGTTCTGTTTTCGCGAGCGAAAACGCAGCGATGGGGAAGTGTCGTTTTAAACCAGGGAGGTTAAGTGAATATTCCTGGATACAGAAAACAAATGACATTCGTAAAGCACATTGTCGGGTCCGTATGAAGACCATTGATGTCGGGGGAATGGGGGAAAGCGCTTTGAAAAGCCACGAGAAAGGGGAAACACATAAAGAAAACATGAAATTGAGAAGCAAACAGGGTTCCTGCGATGTGTTTTTTGTGAAACAGGAAGGTGCTATAGTTAAAACCGACATAAACAACAACAGCCCATCTGTGTCAAACCAGGAAGGTACATCCGCAGAGAGTGTGCAGATAGAAGATAATCAAATTCCAGGATCTTCGCAATCATCAGCAGCAGTATCAAACTCGCAGACATCAATAGACAAATTCGTTTCAAAAAATAATATGTTGAAAGCGGAAATATTGTGGGTATTGCATACAGTTTGCACACATCAATCATTCAATTCCAATAAAAACATTACAAAGTTATTTCAGGTTATGTTCCCTGACAGTACCATAGCAAAGAAATTTTCTTGCGGAGACCGCAAGACAGCATATGTTGCTGTTTTTGGGCTAGCTGAACATTTTAAAACTTTACTTGATAGTTCCATAAGTGGACCATACTCAGTGTCTTTTGATGAAAGTCTAAACAAGAAAGACCAATCCAAGCAAATGGACATCCATGTTCGGTTCTGGGACGGAAGTCAAGTCGTTACAAGATACTACACTTCCGAGTTTCTTGGTATGCTTTTGTGCAATTAATACTGTTCTCTATAATATGGTTGATAAGCATGATAAATTCTTGAAATCTAAGTTATTTATATTATATTGTGTTGTCTATTCAGTATGGCCATTTAGATGCATAAAATTCATCATGTGTCATGATTATTATTTATCAATGATTGCCTTAATGGTATAATTATTTTGATAACAAACAAGAATTGTATTCTTGAGCAATGAAAATACCAAACTGATGTGCCAGAAGAAGAGAATAGTCATTTTCTGGTCGCACAATCGTTTTAATTATGTTTTGTTCCATTTTGTGTGTGAGCTAAACGTTTAAAATTCAAACAAAAAATATTGCAAAAATAAATGAGTATGTCCTGTGTTATACGCTTAGGCAAAATGTCAATTATTTCCTGGATTTATTTTCTTTAAAATTTGTGTACATATTTTTTAGGTCATGCCACAGCCACTGATATGTTAGACCATTTCTGCAAGGCTGTGTTGTATTCCCTCAAGCCGGCTGATATGATTCAGGTTTCCATGGATGGTCCAAATGTAAATTGGAAGTTCTATGATCTGCTTACGGAAAAATTAACCCATGAACATCAAACAAAGCTAGTGAATGTCGGGTCATGCGGACTTCATACGGTCCATAATAGCTTTAAGGCGGGAGCTGATGCAACAGGTTTGCAACTTAATGCAATAAAAATAATTAAAATAAAATGCTTTATCTTTTTCTAAATATATATGTTTATTTAGTATGCAGCTTTAATTTAAAAATATGATTAATAAGTTAATTTTTCAAACTATTATTTCCATGGTTGATGTGCATTCAAATTTCTGCTCAGCTGCAAGTTGTTGTTCCAGTATTTTTTTAAAACTTCACTATTATCATTTGATCTTTGAATATCTTGTGTATTTAAGGGTGGAAAATTGGTGATATCCTTACGAGCTTGTACTACCTCTTCAAAAACACACCAGCCAGGAGAGAGGACTTTACTAAGGTGAGGGGAAAGTACTGTGAGTTAACTGTCTGCTGCATGTTTTGAAATATAGGCAGATTACAGTATATTCACTGTCTTCGGAGACTTTGCTTCTTTATCATGTGAAGGAATATTTATATAACTGATGTTGAGACACAATGACATAGTTTCTTAGATTATATCTGGGGAAAAAATTACGATAACAAAGTACCACAACTGTCAAAATAATGAGGTTGCCCTCGCAACACAACGAAATGTGGCCAGAACGGTTTGATTGCTCTTGGTCAAACATTAGCAAACCTTAGGCCCTTGAAGTTCTAGGTTCAACTTTAGTTCAGGGTAATTTGACCAGAACAACTTAAAACTTTATAAGTCATTATTCAATACAAGAGCTAACAAACTCTGGCTTTGCCTTTTTTATGATTTTCATGTTTAACTTTTGTACAAATTATTTCCAGATAACTGGAAGCACACAGTTTCCCTTGAAGTTTGCAAATCATCGGTGGTTGGAAAATGTTCCGGTGACTGAACGGGCCATATCACTGTGGGACAACATGCAGCAGTATATTCAGGAGACAGAGAAGTCAAAAGCACCAACCTGCAAGTCGTACGAAGTCATTAGGACAGCAGTGAAAGATCCACTGATTATCGCTAAATTGCATGTTTTCAAGTCTGTGGCTAAGTTGTTGGACCCATTCCTCTCTGACTTTCAAACTGAAGCTCCTATGGCCATCTTCTTGGGTACTAGCTTAGCAGAAACTATCATCAGCATTTTGAGACGGTTCATCAAACCTGACATTATGGAGACAATTACCTCATCCAATTTGGGTAATGAAATAGACCCATCTGATAAGACACTGCATGTTACATACAGTAAAGTTGAAATTGGCTTTCAGGCAGAAAAAGCTTTGAAGGATGCTCAGCCTAAAACCTCTGAAAAGCAAAGAATGGAGTTTCGTATGAGTGCGAAAGACTTCCTGGAAAAAACTTCTCAGAAAATTCTGGAGAAATCTCCAGTTAAGTACTCTCTGGTGAGAAACCTTTCCTCACTGGACCCAAGAATGATGGCTGGAAAACCTGAAAAGTGTAGGAAACAGTTCAAAAGGTTAGTTCACCATTTGAACAGTCTGCATAAGGTTAATGATGATGATTGTGACAAAGTGTATGAGGAATACAATAAACTTATTGATAGAATTCCATTGATAGGTGTGAAAACATTCTCTGAATTTGATCTTAAAAAGGATCGGTTGGATGCATTCTATGCAAAGATACTGACAAATGACTTTGGACATCTGAAAAATGTGGTATGTCTTATACTTGTACTCTGCCATGGTCAGTCCGATGTTGAAAGGGGATTTTCTGTAAATAAAGAGTTGGTGGTAGAAAATCTTGCGAAGGAAACTTTAATTGGACAAAGAATCATATGCGATTATGTTAAAACTGTTGGCGGTGTTATGAATGTTCCCATAACTAAGGATTTGCTGAAATCAGTTCAGTCTTCGAATGCTAAGTACAATGCACATTTGTCTGTAGAAAAAGAGAAAAAGTTGTCTGAAGAAAAGAAATTAAAAAGGAAACTAGAAACTGAAGAACTTAACAAACTGAAAGACAAAAAAGCAAAACTTGAAAATGATGTGGTCATGTTGGAGGTGAAAACTGAAAAACTTATGGAGAAAGCTGAAGCAACTAGAAATTTTGCTTTTGTCACAGAAAGCAATATTTTAAGGATGGGTTGTAAGGATAAGAGGAGACAGCTGGAAGAACTGGAAAAGGAAATCAAATCTGTGAAAGACAAAATGTTAGAGTAACTAATTTCTATTTAGATGAAATGAACTAGTCATTTTGATGTGAGCATAGAGAGAGACAATGTGTTTGTTCGTAAGAACTTTAAAAAGTAAATACATATGTGAGACTCATTGAGTTAAGGATGGATCATGTATGTGTATAATTATAAGTAGAAATAATATGTATGAGTTATTGTTAAATAAGTTTTATTTGTGTTTGAGCAAATAAATGATATTTACTGTGACAATCTGGCTTGAAAATGCATTTTTTTAAGGGAAACTAACGTACGGTTCTCGGCCTTGAAAATGGAAATTTGGCCTTGAAAAGTCCTTGAAAAGTGCTTGAATTTAAGTTTGAGATTTCTGTTTGAACCCTGGAAAATGCATTCTGAAACCCTTAATAGGAGTCCTGCAATCATTTGTAATCAATACCTTATGTTTTAAAAAATCATTGGTTCATGCTACCAATTGTAAAATATTGCAACCAATCCCTGAATAATGTAAATATGCCATGACGTTGGAATAACATATATCCCGATCAGACTAGACGATTTAATATACCCATTGTCTGTTAAAAAATAGTAACATAGGTTACAACTCAAATTTCTCACTTTGTTTAAACTTTTTATAATTTGTAAATTATCAACTGGTAGGATAGAAACATACATTTATGTTTGTTCTCCCTTTCTTCTGTTTGAATCACATTCTGAAGAAGTACATGTCTTTGAACTTAAGTAAACTACTTTATAATTGAAATATAGGAAATTAAAGCAAATTTTGTCGCAGAATTTTATTTTATTATGCCCCCCTTCGAAGAAGAGGGGGTATATTGCTTTGCTCATGTCGGTCTGTCGGTCGGTCGGTCCGTCCACCAGGTGGTTTCCGGATGATAACTCAAGAACACTTGGGCCTAGGATCATGAAACTTCATAGGTAGATTGATCATGACTCGCAGATGACCCCTATTGATTATCAGGTCACTAGGTCAAAGGTCAAGGTCACGGTCACAGTGACAAGAAACATATTCACACAATGGCTTCCACTACAACGGAGAGCCCATATGGGGGGCATGCATGTTTCACAAACAGCCCTTGTTTTGTATACTGTCTTGCTATACCATTCGACCCTAACATATTGACTGATTTTATTCATAAATGTAGCAATATTTGTATGTTTCTTATTGGCTTTTGTGGTCTTGTGCTTCATTTAAATAAAAAAGCCTGTGTGGTAAGAGTGGTACAATTGTGTAGTAAAATATAACACCCTGATGCCTGTGATGTTAATCAAGATTAAAGGTAGAGGTAAATATTACTCTAAGAGGGATTTGCAGGACTGTTATACACTTAGAAGCATGATGATGGTCATACATTGTTTAACCCCTAAGAAATGATCTACGTAAATTGATGTGGGGGCGGTAGCATAACAATGTGTTTGCTGCATACCGTAATAACTCTATGTTTTTGGACACTCTAAATTTTCGGACACCCCCTTTTTAAGCAAAAATAATTATTTTTCGTGACTCTTAATTTTCGGACACACGAGTTTTCGTCCATAATTAATGTCTCTAAGTTTTCGGACAGTATATTTTACAGCGCTGTTTTACTAAATTTCGGTCCAGTTTTTTATATCTAATAACACTTCGATCATGGGGTTTTACAACCAGATTAACATCATAAAACATGGCAGGTGCATGCCTGAGGGCAACGGACCATTACATATGCATTATTGGGTAAATAACCTTGTAAACCGGTATTAAACAATGGTTTCGCCCGATAGCATAAGCGTTATGACAATTACCAGGGTGCCAATTAACAGTTCCATTATCTACCGCAATGGTACTACCCCATCTCAGTAATATAACTGTGACAAATACTAAACGCTTCAAAGTGTGATGCTCCCTATTGCAAGTTTTACGAACAATGGAAGGTGTTAGACAACAATTATCGGAAATAAACAAACAAAGAATTCATAGTTTGCTTTTGTATTGCGTTAATTACAGGTTCATACTAGCGTGTATCGGTACATCACATGCTCATCTTTGAACTCGTTGGTCAAAGTACAAACTTGTAGTAACTTTCGGTCACATAAATGAAGCATTTAAAATAATTTAAAATGCAGTGCAAACATATTTAACTGTAATTTATACTTTGCGGCATGGTATTTAACAAGCGCGTGCTATTACCGGTGGTCGTTGATACAACTGACGCTATTTTCGGACACTTCAATTTTCGACTCTAAGTTTTTCGGACACCTGTATTTTGTGAATATTTTTCGTATCTAAGTTTTCGTACAGGAAAAGAAATAATTATTTTTACATGTCCGAAAACATAGAGTTATTACGGTAATACAACTAAATAAGGTAAACATGTTCGCCGCATAATACAAATACATGTAAATGAGACCAACGTGTTCACTGCATAAAACAACAATAAGGTCATTGCGTTGGCTGCATAATACAACTAAAACATGACAATCCATCCCTTGACAAAGAAATTAGTTTTAACAGTAATGTATGCAATTGATTTGCGTTCATTTGCTGTTCTTGTTGATATCCGATTTTCCCAAATGGCAGCGTTATATTTTACCTTTGATATATTGCTCAAGAGCTAGAAGGTTACAAAATTGCAGGGCATAGACCTCATTTTTGTAAGTTTATACATGTTAATTATCCAAAAACTACTTCATTACATTTCTACTGTATTTATTGTTTTTAACAACAAAAACATACATCTGAAGCAGTTAGGCAAAACTTCTCTCTCATACAAAATCAATATTAACAACCAATAATAAACATCCTTACGGTAATTATATTAAAATGCGCAGACATGTAATGTTGTAGATAATTGTATAACCTTAATGTTGCCTTGCTAGGCTTTTCTTGTAAGAATGAATGTGGCTGTCCCACTTGTGTTTTCTGATAATAATTCGCACTGTTTGTATTAACCCTAAACTATGAATAAAAAGAACATTTTTTAGCAATTATCTGATATGACTGTAAAGTGGTTTACTCTTTATCGTGTTTAATTTGGTTGTAGTTGTATGCATGAACTAGGATTTACATGATTGTAATACTTAGCTATCTATTCTCCACAGTCAACATTTAAGCATGCCCTGCCGTTTACCAGATAGGCTTGACGCTCCTCACAAGTTATTTCTGTTGATCACAATAATAATAAGTGACAGCAAAATGTGTCTTGTTCTAAAATTAATATATTTATGAGTAGACCAAAAATATTGTGTATGCCCCTGCATTGACTGATTTGGGAGGTACATATTGATTGCCCCATCCTTCCATCTCTACACGGTGAACACAAATCTTTCTTACTTGCATGGATGTTGTACTTGAACACTACCAACGCACCCATATCAACCTTACTGCACGTTGCTGTTGACGCTTACCTACTTTTGGTTTAGACTAATGCAGAGTCCAATCTCTTGTAGGCTGCAGAGTCCAATCTCTTGTAGGCTTAGAGCTTGAATAGACTGAGAGCTTGTATAAGCTTTATTGATGAATGAATGTTGTTGTTGTTGTTTATCCCTTTACCACTTAGATACGTACTTTGACGCATTTGCATTCCCTCAGAAATTTAATTTAAATAAAGACCTATCTTACTAGATGCAAGTTTAAAAGGCTTCATTTCCAACCCTTATATACTGATTAGCAGCAAACAGCATACAACCTGAACAGCCTGCGAGTTACTAACAGGCTCTTCTGGTTTTATGATGTTTTCACATAGCCATTTTTACGTTGCTTTGAGTGGAAAAGGGTTAACTTAAATTTACGCATTCCATCTAACAACATTTTCGCTTTCTACAATGCTTAAACACTGACATAGTTTCTATGAACACTCTTAATAAACTAAAATCACCTGCTTCATCTTGACTATGAAATTGACCAATTTTGGGACTTAAACTCAGAAGGTCTAAATTTTGGTTGCACCAAATTTATCCATCTTTAGTTTCTCCTTGAAATTTACCTCATTTGTACTTAGATTTTTCACTCTGGCCTAGTTCTTGGTTAATTATACCCAAGCAAACGAAGTTGACCTTGTCTGTCGGTCGGTCGGTCTGTCGGTCGGCCTGTCAGTCGGTCGGTCTGTCGCTTCGTATTAAGTGTCCGCTCTCTGATAAAAGTTGTGTTCATCCGTTCTTCACCAAACTTGGTCAGATGTTATATCTAGGTCAAGTTCGAATATGGGTCATGCCGGGTCAAAAACTGGGGTCATGGGTTCACTTAGTGCGTTTTAAACATTGAGCATGGTGTCCGCTCTCTAATTCAAGTAGTTTTCATCTGATCTTCACCACACTTAGTCAGAAGTTGTATGTAGATGATGTGTAGATCAAGTTCAAACATGGGCAATGCTGGGTCAAAAACTAGGTCACGGGTCACTTAGTGCGTTTTAAACATTGAGCATGGTGTTCGCTTTTTTTGTTAAGACAACATGCAAAATATTCTGTTTCAATGTGTCATGTGGGGGTATTTGTCACGTCTGTGACAAAGCTCTAGTTATAATTGTCATTATTCAAGCTCCTTGTATTGCCTTAAGTTTTATTTCAATTTGCTGTCCAGTCATTGTTTTTTTCAATGATATATTTGATCTTGCATCAATTATGAGTATGAAGAGCTTCGTTTCATGCAAGGGCATTGTATTTTGACAATTGCTAGGATATCCTATATACCGGACTTCATTTTAATTCGACATTGACCTCAAACTTAACAAGCACTTCTTTGGGGTCTAACCATGATGCCACTGACCAAGTCAGATTATTGTAATGTTTAATAACAAGCAATAATGAGGAGAGTGTGACAACCACTGCTGGGGAATTAGTCACCATCTACGAGAAACAAAACGCTCTCATTCAATACAGGAGTATAACACAAAAAATAATGCTCATTGCTTAATAAAATTCTTATTTCAAGTAGATTTTTTTTATCAGATCAGGCGTATAGATCTTTAATAATTAAATGCAACCACTTCTGTCATATCAAAATAGAAGACTTAAAAGCCTGTAAACAGATGCTTAATACTAAGAGTTTACAGTAAAACATTTATCATACATGCCAGACGTCCTGATCTCGGCAGGCCAGTCCCGCTTTTGGGCCCTTTGTCCCGGCGTCCCGATATGAGACGATTTGTCCCGACATTCGTAAAAAACGATGTAAGGTCTATAGGTTCCCAATAAAATTCGCTATTCAAGCTCTGTTTCGCTAACACTTACCACCGCTAATCCCTTTATTGCCCCCAATTAACAATCCGATTCTACTTCTCGTGTGTACCAGTGTTGTTTATGGCACCTTATCAGCGATTTATCGGCTAATTATTGATTTTATCAGGCATTCACACCATGGTGGACTTCAAGATAGTGGTCGCTTTTTGCTATCAATAGTTGTATTATAATGAAATAAATGTTGAAAGTGTGTTTGTTTTTGTGTTTGCTTGAAACGATTTACAAAACAATTGTTTTGTAAAATTAACTATACGTTATTAATGAGTCTTTTACATTCAATGTTTAGTTCCAAAATAGCGGGATAATCCGAATGTGCAAAATACCAAAATCGCAACAAACAGTCCAATAAGTGATACCCATCCTGTCTAGTGTAATTGGGTGTAATTGTAATAAAAACAATGACGTGCTATGCATGACAGTTTGACCCTACTCCAATTAAGCTAAAAACAACGAGGTGCTATGCATGACAGTTTGACCCTACTCCAATTAAGCCGTGACAATTGACAAGTAAGTTTACTGTAACCCGTACTTTCAGTGTACTGGATAGCCTTCCCTGCGTTAATGTTTGCCATTGAAAGTAATATAATGAGTATTGTTGTTGTAATGTTCCAGATTTTGTACTCTAAAAAGATGAAAATTATCTTCGTTGTTTGCTATTGTCTTATTTAATAAAACTGTTATTGTTATGTTTTAGATTTCATGCTTCATATCAGATGTTTTATGTCTTGAATAAAAGTATCAAGAGTTTTTGTTAGTACTATACTGACTACAGTAAAGGTGGAATGATAGATCGTTTTAGATGTCCTGCTTTTTGGTCAAATGTCCCGACAATTTTTCTATGGAATGTCCCGCTTTGGACCTAAAAAATTCTGGCATGTATGAGCAGTGATTCATTTTGCTGTGCCTCCTGCGTGCCAGACGCATGTTTTTTTCTGGGGACGCATCATTCTCAAACATGTGCGTTTTCGGGACGCATTGTTTAAAAACTCTGATTTTCAACATCGTCAAAGTTGTACATGATACTGAGTACGATTTGTGGATATAAGCAAAACACATGTCAACACCGTTTTGAAAAGTAGAACGGAAGTCTTATTTCTACATTAGGAATGTAGTACGCATATTTTGATTGGTTGAAATATATCAATTATTCAATCAGTTACGGCGTTTTATTAAAAGTTAATTGGACGATTAATTTGCTGTCCCGGATGGTAAACAAAGAAAATGCGACCAAAAATAGCTTTTCGAAATTGATCCTGAACAATTTAAACTCGCTGTGTAGATATTTATCGATAACGCAGCCTCGATGTTAACTATGTGGTTTAAATATGAAGAATAAACGGCGGAAAAAACAGTTTGCGTTCTTCTGTTGTGTGCTGAACACTTATATTTATTTAGGAAAGCAATGTTATTATACTTTTCTGGATTAATTGAGCAGTGTTGGTGTTTCTTTAGTGACAATTAAAATATGCAATTTCTGAAATAAATAGCATCTTTTATTTGTATACGGTACATACATAAAAGTGATACAGGTCGTACAGTATTCCGTCCTATGTTATGCAGAATGTAAGTACATATAACAACACAGACATCTGCTAATTATACTGCAGGATGTGAGAGGGGTTTTTCTATAAAGAATAAGGTCTTGACCAAATTCAGGAACAGGTTAACTGTAGGGAAAGAAGGCAAACTCATGAGTGTGAAGTTGTGCAATTTTGCCCTGAATGAATTTGTGGTAAAAGCTCTCTCTGTTTGGAGAAAAAACCAAGCGACAAGGCTATACACCTTAAATACAGTATGAGTGTAAATGTTACACTTAATCTGTATTGAAGTTGTAAAACTTTTGACCAAAAGAGAAATTTTGTCACACTGTTTAAAAGGGCTAATTTTGACCAAATAATTATAAACACTGGTCATCCAATTTATTAAAAGTCTAGTCAGTCCAAATTGTTAAAGATGTTAAAAGTTCTCTGTTTAAGATGTTGTATGTTTCACTGTTTAAAATTAAAAGTAAAACAAATAAAGATTTCACTTGCTATAAACATATTTCTGTTTTTAGCTGTAAAATTGCATAATTTAAAAGAGCCCCTGGCTAAGGTGTATCATGTTAAGTAGATTATTTTTAACGAATTTACAAAGACACAATCTGGGACCCATTGCTTTCAGTTTGGACCCATTGTTTAAAAATATGTGAGTCCCAGAGACTCATTTATGTAAATTTCAAAATGAATCACTGGTTACATCAAAGACTGAGTTTATATCAAATAAAATTTGCAATCATCATTATATTAGATGAAAATAGTTGGAATATTGATGATACCTATCACACTAAGAATATCATTTCATGATATCATTTTAGAAAACTTTTATCATT
Source organism: Dreissena polymorpha (assembly GCF_020536995.1). Lineage (NCBI taxonomy): Eukaryota > Metazoa > Mollusca > Bivalvia > Myida > Dreissenidae > Dreissena > Dreissena polymorpha. The sequence goes on along the minus strand of NC_068355.1, from coordinate 177,683,304 downwards.
TTGACACCATCAACTATTTCCAATTATGCAAAGAGATAATTGATGAAAATAAATGAAAAATAAATCCGCGAGCAATACTTTTTACTCATGAATTAGGGAGTCATAAAGGCAGTGGCTGTTTACACGTACTTTGTTGTTGATGCATTATGTACACATGTTACCCTAGCAGTTCACAGGGTGATAACCAGTCACTTACCTTTTAATAACATCGGTATAGAACACTAATGCGCTTTTTAGGCGTTGCTGATTTTTACCCTGCTTTTCATCTTTAATGACCATTAGATAAACATAACACCAGCAGACGTTATTGAATACATTCAAATATTTAATTGATTTATTTAATAGAGAAATCCCTTGAACTTTGGTCACATCATTTCGTCTGTACGTGCACAGCGTAAAGCATGTTACACTGTTCAGTTTGAGGCATTTCGGACTACTCTCTGCATGTTGAAACGACATATACATACAGATTGTTGCCCAATTACAATTATGCGTTAAAATCCATCTTGCAGAATTTCAGGGTCTCTACTCGGTCACTAAATTGTCAGAAGAATACTTAATTGACTATCAATAAACGCATTGTTGATAGACAAGATGATCTAAAAACACTACTGAAATAGTGTCTAGATAATAGGGAAATCGTTTAATTATCTAAACACAGATGTTTGCTGTACTTGGTCAGCACCTCTGGAAATCGTTCCGGAACTTCTGAATAGGCTACCCTATTTTTAAGTTTGCTTTTTTGAATTCAATGTTATATTGAAAAGCATTATGCTAAAATGTGCCATTTACAATGCCCAATTAGATCGTTAAAGACTCGCATCATGCAAAATTGGGTCGTATGCCATATGTGCCCATCATAGCTATAGCCCACCCAGCCTACGCATCTTGCAGTCTGGTCAGGAGATACGTAATGAGACCATAACAACTTTGAGTGATTTTATAGGGGAAAGCGTCGCCTCTGACCAGACTGTGCAAGTGTGCGGGATGGGCTTGAGCTAGCCTGGCCAAAACGCCTTAGGCCCATTTTGCATGATGCGGCTATAAAAGTGTGATTTGAATGTATGACTATAATAACACACACTTCATGGGGTAAATATGCCAAATTGTCAAAGTACACAGTGGATGAATGTTTGTTTCCAATTTAATTTATTAGACACTTACATATTTAAATTTTATTTCAAAGTAAGCATTTTCGCCGAATATCTATTGTAAAGATATTTCTTGTTATATCTAGCTGTTTTTTTTTTATATTTTGTTTTAGCGATTATAAAGCAGAATCTCCTGATGACATCAAATTAATTTAACTGATGTATTTTGTTTTACGATCAATATAAGATCAATGAAAACAAAAACAAACGCAACAAAGCTAAAATAATCCAAATTTATTCATATTCCATACATTTTATGGCATTTGTAAGGTCTCTTCAAAACATGCTCTAAATCCATCAGCGTGCTAATAACGGTGATAATTGTTTATATTAAGAACTATAATCCCCCCAATTACTTCAACTCAATTAAATTGGTGTATTTTGTTTAACTGTGAATTGAACAATGAAACAAAAAAAAACAAACATGAGAAAATAAAAAACATTATCAAATCGTACTTCAACTAAAATGATTCAAACGTATTCATATTCCATACATGTTATCATTCGTTTGGTTTTCTTAAGAAATTCCCCCAAAAAGTGCATAGTGAAGCAGAAAACTGCACAAGTGTAAAAACAGCAGTGTTATTGTCAATCGCAATAGATTCATCTTCCTTTGTTGTGATAACACCTGAATAAGGTTGCCTATGCAAATTGTTTTTGCTCTTACAGTTTAAATGCTATTGCATGGCAAACAGTGTGTAATTAAACAAGTTTGACATGGATTTTACGACAATTAAATAGTTCAATGAAGGTTTATCATTCAATGTTGCATTGTTTGGACTTAATGTTACAATTCCATTGATAAGAGATTTTAAAGTAGAAATAATATAGCACGTTATTGCATCTTGTAAATGTTCGACAACTCAATTCATTGATTTTTATTCAGCGAAATTTGTTTTCTTGCCAACTGTCTTTCTTTTTATTCAGCATTGTATTTATGTTTCTTCTTTAAAAAATAATAATAATGTTTTAATAAAACTTAATCAGATGTGCTGCGTGACTTTGGATGCTTATGAGAAGGGTGATTATGTTGCGAAGCATTCTGTGCACACTAACTTTTCATAATTATGCTCTGTCAAAATTCAAGCATGAAAATAAACAGAGTGAATTACCTCAAAAGCAATAGCGCCACTGATAAATGCAATATTTATATGGCTCTTTAATATCCAAGGACACACAAAACACAAGTATTTTTATAAGCTTCATTTTTTTTCATTCTAAAGCTTCGCAATTTTACACCTGTCTTTATTTCTATATCCTTTATCCTTGATGTCCATGTATTACAGACATAGCAACATATGTGATTGAGATAAATGTTATTTGATTTCAGTTTTATACTTATATATAATAAACCTTTAATAAAACATTGAAATATATCAGTGGCTATGATAAAAACACTCCCCACACCCTCCCGAACAAAATCAGGTAGCAATATTGGTGACTTGATTTCAATAAGATGTTTTTATGCCCCAGGTAGGGTGGCATATAACACTACGCGACCCGTGAATTTTGCCGCGATTCTCGCATCACTGCAATCGATGCAACGTGACAAATCGCGGTGTTTCCGAGCGACAAGAAAATTTGGGTGATGTCTCGGCCACCGTCGCGCGATGTATCTAGCTGTTGCGCAATCAGCGCGAATCAGCGCAAATCACCGTGAACCGCCGTGATTCCCCTTTTTAAGCGACTTGCGTTGAGGGTTACACTACATTACATGTAACATATATGTATACACTTACATTATACATTGCAATAATAAAGCTTTTGTTGTTGTTGTATACAATGAGCGTATTAGCTAAAATACTCCTGTTCCGACATGAACTTGATGTAGTAATGTCGGAAGCTTTAACGGCTCCAAATTAATATAACAGCGCAGAATGATCATGCAATAATTATTGAACATAACATCTAAACATTATTTAACAAATTGCATTAGCAGAATGTTTATTCAAACTTACAATCAATTATATTCCAGGCCCAAATACACTACCACTGTTCAAATTCCATATTGTTGCCATATGCATGTAGCGTAGCACTGTGTAAATTGAAAGTTGCATAATGTTTCGTCATTGGTCGGTTATTAATACCTTGTTTCTCTATCATGGTATTTGATTTAGATGAAACTAATAATTTGGTAATTTACGACAAATATGATATATTAAGTTTTCCCTTTAAACTTTGATCTTACCGCGTGTGTTTTTTGACGTTATTAATTATGTTAATACTTATTTTTGCATTTCATTAAGAATTATAACGTGTAGCCCTTTTGTTAACAGTGATTAGCAAAATATTCGCGCCTTAAGGCACAGAAAATTGTTTAAGTAACACTTTCATTTAAAGTTTAAATGTAATCGGTAGATTACGTCTAATTATTTGGACTAAATTATGCTATACTTATTTATTTTCTGTTTCAGGCTCCAATGCGGATAACTCGTGTTACTCGCGTTACTTTCCGAGCGTTGTACATACATTCACAATGCTTGATAAGCCGGAAATCGGAAATACATTACTGTTCTATTTTTAAGTACATGTTATTATGATATCGTGTTATATAATATGTTGTTATTACATCATTGCCTATATATTAAAGCCATTAAACATTGTGTTTGTTTTGCTGGAAAAAAACGAGTATATCAACGTAGCACTAAGCATTCGCAAAGTTCAATAAATATGATGATGTATAATGTACATGCATTTCCCTGGGTTTTCACGTCCAAAACAAAAAAACCCTCAACATTTAATTATTTATTGTGTACTGTCCAGCGGGTGATAAGTGTTTATTCTAGTGTCTAATTGGCACTCTTTGTACGTGTTCAAACTGTGAAAAGATGTGACAATCAAAGAAACAACAAGATGGCGCTGCCAATTAAGTGCGATAATGATCAAAGGGCATTGACAAAAAATAACAGTTTGTATAAATTTTTCTCAGATTGTCTCGCGTTTACTCAGATTGTCTCTCACAACAAAAAAACTATACAAGTCAAGGTATTATGTTTTATTTCTATCAGTAAAGATACGGATACGCCGTGTTTGATTTGATATGACTTATATCAAATTGCTGGCGATATAATTGTTTTAAAAATACCAAAGAAACATTTAACCGAAATCAACAGAATTCAATGTTCTCTGCGCTACGCATATTGTTAAAAAAAAAATCAATACTTGCACACTCTATACCTTGACCTTGTACATTGCCGCATAATTTTCGCGCTCTTTTGTCGGGAAATATACATGATGGCTATATTGGAAGCATTTGTAAACGTCGTGTTAACATTAAAACATCGGAAGTCAGTGATTTTTTTTGCTTTTTTTTCTTACAGCCTGTGCCTTTTGGATTGGGAAAATTAGCGCGATAAACCATGAAATTGGGAAAAATAGCGCGATAAACCATGAAATTGGGAAACATTATAAATATGATTATAAGAACAGAATTAAAACTACTAAAGTATGTTTGACAGCATTTTTATATTATAAAGTACTAATTTAACGTGTTCTTACAATGCAGACAATGTTAAGTTAATATCCTTCCACATTCATATTGAACTTGCAATAATCTATATAGATTCTTAAATATACCATTTAATCATAACCTCTTTAACAGTAAGAATTTAATTCAGTATTCTTTTAAATTAAATATCATATGGTGAAAACATTAACACATATTTATAAAAAAACGCTTTAGTGGTCTTGCTATGTTAATGATGTATTATATGAAGTTAAAATAATTTATTTCATTTCTTTACCTTTCAAAATCTTGCACTTCAATGCTATTGCAGTAAACTGTAAAGCGTGACAAACATAATAAAGCAGAATATGCATATGAATCTGATTTTACACAGATCCACTAACATATAAATCATATCATGTTTGTCTCTTTCCATTTTCGAACGATACTCATCTTAAATGCATTAACTTTGTGAGTAACGGTAGACAAACTCCAATTTCCCAACACTGATTTCCGTGATGCACATTCACTGTGAAGATTTGTAATAAATATTTGTTGTTTTTATCTCAAACGTTATATTTTGCGTTAATTGACACACGCATTAAATTATTCCGTAATAACCATATGATATCCGTTGTTATATAATTTAATTATATATTATAACAACGGATATCATATGGTTATTACGGATATCGGCTGTAATTTCTGGCAGAAACAATCACTGGAAGTGTGTTTCGGATTATAAATTATTATTCTTATTTGGGAATTTAACGGAACATTAATACTTATGGTATAATTGTTTTGAATTGTATATTAATTTGTTACAACGCTTTACGCGACGAAAAAATGTTGTGATAATATTGTGCATTAATAGCACAAATTCCAGGAGGAAAACGTTTTTTACATGAAGGCGTATGACGCAATAAAACGTTTTTTTGTAAGATCGTATTGCATTCGATCTAAATTTAAATACGCTCGTCCAATGAAAGCTTTGTTCCCCATTATGCACTATACTCTTTACACTTCTGAAAAATGGCGTATTCATATAGTTTTGTTAATGAAATTCTCAAACATATTTACCGACATAAATGTTTAAGATTATTTTTTGTAAGTGATGTTGCAATTATGTTGGATTATTTGATAATTGTGAACATTAGAAAAGCGTTATGTATACAGATATCGATACGATTTGGTTTATATGCATGAATCGGCAAATCATCGATGTTAACGATATCCACTGCGATCACGGCAAATTGCGGCGAATGGCAGCGAATCACCACAACATTGAGGGGATTTAGCGCGAAGATTATCTTGCTCTCGCGCGACATCAGAGTGACGAGTCACGTGAAATCGCGGTGATTTTACACCCAAAAAGCAAAATGCCCGCCTTGACTTCGCTATTTAGGCAAAAATCACGGGTCGCGTAGTGTAACAGTTGAACTGTCCGTCAGACAGCATGTCAGTATGTCAGTCTGTCTGTCCATCCGAAAAAAACTTTAACATTGGCCATAACTTTGTAAATATTGAAGATAGCACCTTGATATTTGGCATGCATGTGTATCTCATGAAACTGCACATTTTGAGTGGTAACATTTCCAGGTTTACATCATCCTTCAAGGTCTAGGGTCGAAAAAACAAAGTCAAGGGAAGTAATAAGCTTTAAATGGACATGGTTATCTGACCTGCCAACGTATATATTTTTGTTAAATAAATCAAGGTGGCGCAGTAGGCGGCATTGTGTTGCTGACAAACACATTGTGGTAAAAGTGCAAGGTCATCCTTTATGGTCTACGGTAAAAAAAACAGATTTAAGGGAAGTAATAAGCTTTAAAAAGGGAGAAAATTATTCAATATTGAACATTATATATTTGGCATACATGTGTATCTCATGGAGCTGCACATTTTGAGTGGTGAATCTACAGTCAAGGTAGTGGCTTTTAATTATTTGCTACTAAAAATAGAGATTTGTTACAGACAATTATTTTCAAGGGAAGTAATTTATATAATTATAAATCTCATATTATATATTTCCTTACCAAGAATTGAAGTTCTTTTTACAGTTACTGTACAGATTTATTATTTTGATTATTTATAACCCAAATGATTGATTTTTTATAGTTGTTTTTTAAATGATATAATTATAATTTATGATGTTCATTACATACCTGTGGACTTATGTCCATAGATACATTATCAACTCTGACTATGATCTCTTTTAAACCACAGGCCTTGGTTGTCAGTGATGTTTGACATGGTCATAATTGACTGTGAGACCCTTGATGGCTGAACAGGTATTAAGGCATTAATAATATGTACTCACTGAGTTGTGTTCAACTTTTTGAGTAATAATTAATTAGCTTATTATGTTTCTCTTTTAAAAACACAGTTGATGTACAGAGGACACTTTGGCAAGCAAGGGGCTTAAGCTTTTTATGCAATAGTAATATAACTTAAGCCAGACGCTGGACACTCATGGACCTCCCTCCTGTCTAGGTGGAAGTGACAAATGTTGGAACAGTTATATAGTGACCAGCAGAAATGTTACTCAAGCTAAACACTTGACACTATACTGGCCCCCTCCTGTGGAAGTGACAGCGGTTGTGATAGTTATTTAGTGAGTAGCAGAAACGGAATTCAAGCCAAACACTGGACCTGTACTGACCTCCCTCCTGTTAAGTTGGAAGTGAAAGTGGTTGTCTAATGAGCAGCAAAAATAAAATTCAAGCCATACACTGGACCTGAACTGACCTCCCTCCTGTTTAAGTGGAAGTGACTGTGCCTCGGATAGTTGTCAAGTCAAGAATCACCAGCCAAGTTGTGTCAGGTAAGATTACTTTCATATCAATAACAGCCACAGCCTCAGTGGCATGCAGCCCAATCACAGATTGCGTGTTCAAGTGAGGTTCAAATGCTATTTTGGTCAGTTATTGTCTGGTGTCAAATGTGCCTGTCATTTCAAGTAAAATTGTTTGACATCTTAATTGAAGCGCCAGGAAAGAAGTTTAAAAAACTGGAAAAGTGTCAGTCTTTACCAATAAAGAAAAAATCCAGATTTGATACTGTGTGTATGTGTAAGATGTTATCAATTTGTGTTTAAAATTGTAATTTTAGACAATTATTCATTGCAGTCAAGCTTAAGTTGTCAAGTCATTATCAAGCTTTTATGTATAACTTGTATCCATTAAGTACAATTATTTTAAATCAGGTTTTTTTCATAAATTTCATTTATTAACTTCTAACATTTAAGCATCTCTATGGCATCATTCATGTTTTTAGTTCATGTCTAAAAGTATATGCAGTATGTACTTCAGTTTTATAAAGACATGAAAAACTTTAAAAATTCAATGAAGTGAATTTACTTATAATTCCTCCACAAACAGAGAAGTTTGGAACAATTTTCAATTTTGAGTTGTCTCTCTTGGACTTGCGTTACTGGTATTATATCTCACTTCCATTTCCAATGGTAAATGTTTGGTACAAATTTAAATTTTGAGTTGTCTTCCTTGGACTGTCATTACTCCAATATCTCACTTTCATTTACAATGGTAAAATAGTGTAGCCAATTCCTGAATAATGTGAATATGCCATAATGTTTGATTAATCTATATCCTGATCAGACTAGAATATTTTCATGTAATATAGACTGTATTCTCATGGTTTTCCACTGTGGTTCTTTCATGCTTACATTCCTGGTGTGTGTGTGAGATTAAAGATAGACACAAATAGTTAATATTACTCTTAAGAAGGATTGGCAGGAATGTTAAATACTGAGAACCAACTGATGATAATGCTTTGTTCAAACGTGATCTACGTAACTTGAAGTGGGGTTGTTATAAAAAATGAATGATCATAATCATGCATAATGTGTGTGTATTTTGAACTTTATGAGGTCCTTCAGGGTTGCATTTTCAGAGTGTCCCAGCACTCCTACACAATCTGATTACTCACGAAAGTTGAAACTAATTTTAATTTAAAGCTTCAGTTTCAGCTACATGTGTATTTAGGTTTTACTGAAAGTTATTAGCTCATCTATTTTTTGAAAAAAAATATCAGCTATTGTCATCATCTTGGCGTCGGCGTCGGCGTCCGGTTAAGTTTTGCGTTTAGGTCCACTTTTCTCAGAAAGTATCAATGCTATTGCATTCAAACTTGGTACACTAACTTACTATCATGAGGGGACTGGGCAGGCAAAGTTAGATAACTCTGGCGTGCAATTTGACAGAATTATATGCCCTTTTAATACTTAGAAAATTGAAAATTTTGGTTAAGTTTTGCGTTTAGGTCCACTTTTCTCAGAAAGTATCAATGCTATTGCTTTCAAACTTGGTACACTTACTTACTATCATGAGGGGACTAGGCAGGCAAAGTAAGATAACTCTGGCGTGCATTTTGACAGAATTATGTGCCCTTTTTATACTTAGAAAATTGAAAATTTTGGTTAAGTTTTGTGTTTAGGTCCATTTTATTCCGTAAGTATCAAAGTTATTGCTTTCATACTTGCAACACTTACTAACTATCATAAGGGGACTGTGCAGGCAAAGTAATGTAACTCTGACTTGCATTTTGACAGAATTATGGGCCCTTTTTATACTTAGAAAATTGAAAATTTGGTTAAGTTTTGTGTTTAGGTCTATTTTATTCCTACAGTATCAAAGCTATTGCTTTCATACGTGCAACACTTATTAACTATCATAAGGGGACTGTGCAGGCAAAGTTATGTAACTCTGACTGGCATTTGGACGGAATTATGGGCCCTTTATACTTAGAAAATTGAAAATTTGGTTAAGTTTTGTGTTTTGGTCCACTTTACCCCTAAAGTATCATAGATATTCCTTTCATCCTTGGAACACTCGCAAACTATCATAAGGGTACAGTAAAAGGACAAGTTGCATAACTCTGGTTGTCATTTTTACGGAATTATGGCTCTTTTTTGACTTAGTAACTTTGAATATATTGTTAAATTTTGTGTTTCGATCCACTTTACTTCTTAACCATCAAGGCTATTGCTTTCAAACTTCAAATACTTTCATGCTATCATGAGGTTACTGTACCTGGCATGTTGAATTTTACCTTGACCTTTGAATGACCTTCACTCATAAGGTCAAATTATTAAATTTTGCTAAAATTGCCATAACTTCTTTATTTATGATTAGATTTGATTGATACTTTGACAAAAATTACTCTTACCTGACTTACCACAAGAGACTCCACCCAAACCATCCCCCGTGCCCTCCCCCCCTCCCCCCCCCCATGAATCCCCCCCATATTTTTTTTTTTTTAAAGATCATCTCACAAATGACCACCACACCCTCGTACTATACCCACCCCCACCCCCCCAACTATTTTTTTTTGAAACGGTTAAAAAACACAAATATTTATTTTTATTATTTTATGTTTGAAATACCGTCCAACCATCGCACCCAAGAATCCCCCCCACTCACCCCCCCCCCCCCCCATGATTTTTTTTTTCGCATTTTTTTTCGCATTTTTGGAAAATAATGTAATAAATGTCCACACTTCCACAGTATACACCCCTCTTCACTCCACCCCTCCCTCCTTTGTGATTGAAAATGAGAGTCCCTTCACCTTTAAAAAGAAAATAGATGAGCGGTCTGCACCCGCAAGGCGGTGCTCTTGTTAATGTCTTAGTCACTATAAATTTTTTGTTAAATTTTGTTTTTGGATCCACTTTACTTCTAAAGAATCAAGGTTATTGCTTTGAAACTTCAAATAATTTCTTACTATCATGAGGGTACTGTACCTGGCAAGTTGAATTTGACCTTAACCATTGAATGACCTTGAATCTCAAGGTCAAATTAATACATTTTGCTTAAATTGCCAAAACTTCTTTATTTATAATCAGATTTGATTCATACTTTGATAAAACAACACTAACCTGACATACCACAATGGACTCCACTCAAACCATCCCCCACATCCCGCCCCAGAATCCCCCCCCCCTTAACAAATATTGTATTTTCCTATTTTTCTTTTGAAAGATCATATGTTAAATGACCGCACCCACACATTATACCCCCATCTCGACCACCACCCCTACCCCATCCCCCACCAAAAAAGATTTTTTTCAAACATGGTAAAACAACTCACAAATATTTATTTTATTTTTGAAGGACTGTCCAACTATCCCATCCAAGCTATTGCTATCAAACTTGAAATAAAATCTTATAAGTTTATTTTAAGTCTTTACAAATGTTCAGTATACACTGCAACTCCAATATATCGCGGTTGAAGGGGTCCAAAGATCGCGACCGTGATATATCCGGCGCGCGATATAAATTGTCAGTTTATGTATGCATGTATATGTATACATTAGCATCATTATGCAATCTCAAAACACGCTATTTACCAACCTTATTCAGGTTTGTGTTATATCCATATGTCATTAATTGGTATAACACAAAACATTATTCCATAATTAAATTTGTAATCCGAAAAACATTGCTGAGTTTTATTGTTCAAGAAAGCATGCACAAATTAGACCCATGTACAAAATGACGTCATTCATTTCTCATGAAAAGCATGCACAGCATGGGGTTTAATAGTAGAGCATTGTGACTAACTGATCTATATTGTATACTGTATCTAACGCACATAGATTGTTGAGATAGGTCAGTATTGATTTGTGACATTTACTGTTATAATTGTGTACACCTTCATGTGTGCACTGGTGCGTTTCGGCAGTTCAAAGCAAATTCAATAGAGAATTGTAACACCCGAAATGACCTGTCATGTTTGACAAATGGGTCTTTTGTTTATCGCAGTACACAGGTGTTAATGTGATGTACAATGTAAGCAAACAATCTGGTCAAAACTGGATTATGACTGTTGGATTAAAGTTGGTGAAAAAAAGGGAAAAATACTTGCTTGAAACGGATTTTAATGCATCAAATTCTCAGATAAAAACATTTTATTTAAGGATTATGCTCGTCAGATTTTTGGGAGCCATAGCCGATTCGCGATATATTGGACAACGCGATATAACGGACCGTGATATATTGGAGTTGCAGTGTATTGTGGAAAATATACCTGAACTCAGAATCATCTATAACATTCAACTTCTTTAAAACATAAGCGATCAATATGTTAATTATGGTCCTCTTCTACTTAAAAGATGACTATATTACCTTGTCAAGTTGACCTTATTGAATGTGAACTATTTCCCCATGATGGCTTAGGTTATACTGTCAAGCACTGTCTTCTGCCAACTCTTGTTAAGTATAGCAGTTATATTTTCAAGACCCACTCACTGCTGGCATTAATGATTTTGATGGTAGTGATTTTGATCATGATGTTGTTGTCCTGATCAAGGCAAGTCTCAAACGTGCAAGACCAACTCTCAAATACAAAGAATGATGGTAGTGGTGTCAATTGTTTTTTATGCCCCCCTTCGAAGAAGAGGGGGTATATTGCTTTGCACATGTCGGTCTGTCGGTCGGTCCGTCCACCAGGTGGTTTCCAGATGATAACTCAAGAACGCTTGGGCCTAGGATCATGAAACTTTATAGGTACATTGATCATGACTCGCAGATGATCCCTATTGATTTTGAGGTCACTAGGTCAAAGGTCAAGGTCACGGTGACCCGAAATAGTAAAATGGTTTCCGGATGATAACTCAAGAACGCTTAGGCCTAGGATCATGAAACTTATAGGTAGATTGATCATCACTCGAAAATGACCGCTATAGATTTTCAGGTCACTAGGTCAAAGGTCAAGGTCACAGTGACCCAAAATAGTAAAATGGTTTCCGGATGATAACTCAATACGCTTATGCCTAGGATCATGAAACTTGATAGGTAGATTGATCATGACTCGCAGTTGACCCCTAATTATTTTCAGGTCACTAGGTCAAAGGTCAAGGTAACAGTGACCCGAAATAGTAAAATGGTTTCCGGATGATTACTCAAGAACGCTAATGGCTACGATCATGAAACTTCATAGGTACATAATTCATGACTGGCAGACGACCCCTATTGATTTTGAGGTCACTAGGTCAAAGGTCAAGGGCATGGTGACCCGAAATAGTAAAAATGGTTTCCGGATGATAACTCAAGAACGCTTATGCCTAGGATCATGAAACTTCATAGGTACATTTATCATGACTTGCAGATGACCCCTATCGATTTTGAGGTCACTAGGTCAAAGGTCAAGGTCACTGTGACCCGTAATAGTAAAATGGTATCCGGATGATAACTAAGGAACGCTTAGGCCTAGGATCATGAAACTTGATAGGTAGATTGATCATGACTCGCAGATGACCTCTATTGATTTTCAGGTCACTAGGTCAAAGGTCAAGGTCACAGTGACCCGAAATAGTAAAATGGTTTCCGGATGATAACTCAAGAACGCTTATGACTAGGATCATGAAACTTCATAGGTACATTGATCATGACTGGCAGATGACCCCTATTGATTTTCAGGTCACTTGGTCAAAGGTCAAGGTCACAGTGACAAAAACATACTCACACAATGGCTGTCACTACAACGAAGAGCCCATATGGGGGGAATGCATGTTTTACAAACAGCCCTTGTTAAATTTGTGATCCGAAACACTCTTCCCTATTTAATTTTTACTCGACGTTATCACATTCTTTAAACAAACTGTAAATGTACAGTGTGTTTTAATCTTTTCTCTCGAGAAAAGCGCGCGCAAATTATTCCCTACATGAGCAACGTCACGTCAAACGCATGGAAAGCGTGCGTGCATTACATTTCCGTTTAATGTTCCGTGGTAAAATTTTAACAGAATGATAAAGCGAATGATTTGGAATTCGACATTTCCTCAAAATTAACCGCAAATCAAACACACACTGTATATTTATCGTTACGGACGTATACATAAGTCACTATATAAACAGTTATTGTACTATATACTGGTGCAACAGAAAATCCAGACAAAACTGGATTAAGTGTTGGGTGTTGTCAAAACGAATCCCGGAATAAACCCCCTTCGGAATAAACACCCTTCCCTAAAAATAGTAAAGCGGAAGAAACCCCCTTTCACAATTTGCATAAACGGAAGAAACACCCTTTCATAGCGAAACAAACCCTCTTCCATTTTTCAGACAGGCGGAATTAACCTCCTTCATGACTGTTATTCAAACTGTTCGAAAACATTGACACGTAATTCGATTCACAATTTTCCTGTTTGAAGCAATAATAAACATTTTGTATATTACATGCTCACATAAGTATCACTACATTATATATATCAGAGACAAAATATAAACTGTGCAGTGACAATCTTGTGTCAAGCTCGTATGTACCAATAGGGGTCGTCGTCAACCGGGTTTCATGTTTTAATTGTTTACGTATACCAGGCCACTTTTATCTACTGAAAAGCATTTAGAACAACAAAATTATGAAAAAAATAGTGGTTGATGTATAACAACAAAAACACAAATAACACTATTAAAAAGTGTTATAAGCGGTGTGTTGAACATATCTTGTGTCAATTTCATAGATCTGTATGTGGGCTTTTAATTGCTAATTATATATAAAAAAACAGATTGATATAATTTATACACCGAAGTTTGACAGGGAGTTATGTAGGAGTCACGCTGTTGGGCGGTCGGTCAATTGGTTGGTCGGTTGATTGGTTTGGTTGTTTGACCTAAGCAAATGTTTAAAGTTTGTTGAGCGACTTCATTTGTTAAGCTATTGAATCGAAACTTGGAATATTTATTCCCCTATAAAGTGAAGATGTGCAAGACATGTTTTCATGAGCAGTGATCCACACGTTCTTGAGTTATTTAGCCTTGATAGTAAGCCTATTATGGCAAACGTATACAATTTTCTCCGTTTGTAATGTGATCTTTTTCCATATTTCTCAAGAAAGATAGAATTGAAACTTGAAATATGGCATTTACATGAAGTGTATGATGTTCAAGACACAATTTTGTTTGCTGTTTTAAAGTGGTGAGTGGGTATGTTAAGTCATGTTTGTGACAAAGCTGTAGTTTATGTACGTAAAATGCATCACGTATAACGATCATGAAGTTTACACTTAATTAGTTTTAACCTAATTCCAAATCATGGAACAATTGTTAAGAGTTTAATGGGCAGATATATTGACTTTAATTTAACATAAATGAAATAATGCATATTGCCACTTTTAACCTGAACATGTTTTTTAATAAACCTTGTAAAATTCTACTTGCAAATTATCTGATAACCTGTGTACTTCTAATATTATGCTTGCAAAAACTGTGCATATTTGTTTTAAATGAGACACTGCATACATATATATCAGCACATGTAATTTAATCATGAATAAGGCACAATTCTAATATTGGGAAATTAATCTCCGAGTATAAACATGCTTGACATTGATGTCAATAGATGCTACAAAGTGGTTCACTTCTGCAAGATTGTACACATCCATGTTCTCAACAAGATATTGTTCCCAAACAGTCGATACTCACAGATAATTCTTACTCACTTTAAGATCAAAACCGTCGGTGGATACTGTAATCCTGACAAGTAAACAAAGATGAGAAGCTATTTATCATACGTGATATGGAGAGTCCTCAGTTAATCTGCACTAATCAGAGCAAATTATCAGCTACATTTGTTCGAGTGGACAGTAACCAACGCGTTTATCTTGTAATCTAAAAGTGCTCAGTTTAAAAATTATTATAGGGCAGTTAACTGCATTGCTTGTAAAACTTGGTTGACAAATTAAATTGTTGCAAAATTTTGTCCAGATCTTCGACTTCAATCTGAAAAAGTCATATATACATGAACATAATAATCTGCAATTCTGTCGTGTGTGTTTCTTTCCCCATAGTAATACTGTATTCGAATAGTAAAGCTTTATGCGAGTGAACTCGTTTATATTCGAGGGTGAAGATAGCTTACTTATAGCCCTCTACTGCTTGATAACCCAAGCTAAAATAAGTCGTAGCTTGCTGATTCAAGCCGAAATAGGTAACAGTTTGCAACTTTGATGATACGCGTGTCACAGTACAGAATGCATGCTTAAATATACGTAGTACGTTTGAAAAAAGAGTTTTGCTAAATTATAATTAGTACTTATAAAACAAAGTGTATTTTATTTCATTGAAACGAATTTGGTTTGAAGAAAAAAAATGTGTCTGTTCAAAAGCGCTTGGTTTGATATATATGTTTACTTATTTTTGCGTGTGTACTTAATCGATTAACTCTTAAGGCTTCTAGCGCAATCGCTTGTATAATTCTATCTATGCAATTAATTATAGCAAATTGTTCGTTATTCTACCAATTACAATACGGTTTTTTTTCAGTAACGTGTTCATCTAAATCATTTTTTTCCAAGTGTGTTTGGAATTGGATTAAAGGTAGATCCAAAAGTGTGCTTCTGCTTGTTGGCGCTGTTCGGCAAATGTTGCTGTAATTTCACCCGAATTATATTTTAAGTTGTGTCCAAATACATCCTCGCTTGAAATTAATTCCTGAGTCAGACAAAAAAATGTGATAAAAGTCATAAAACTTATCCTCGGCGGTAAAACAATTTGGCCGCCTGTGAGAAGTTTGTTTGAAAAGCTCTCCAAAAACAAGGATATTATCATTAAGTGTGGGAAATCTTAACTCTGCACAAATGTAAAGACAATTCTCCCCATCAAGTGATTTCTACTGATAGCATGTTCTGATTTCTTTGCCAAGCTGTTTGTTTTGACTGCTGATGTGTGCACAATGATTTTATCTTATCTGAGTACACATTGCTCACGAAGACCTTTTGTGACAATATTGTGTGCGTTGTCTGTTCGTTATCATGTACCATATTAACACTTCAGAGCACACATGGATTGCTCAACTTTCACGAAACTTTTTCAGCACATTTGTCGCAATGATATTTCGGACAACGTCTTTAGGTCAGATTTAAAAAAAAAGGTCTTGTGAAAACTCTAGAAGAAACATGTGTTACACAATCTTAATGAAGCGTACCCAGAACATGTGTTTTTATGATATATCAGCAGAGTGTTTGGAAACAATTTTTGTTCGTTAAAAACATGGCTGTCTGCGGGAGGGGGGTAGCAGCTGTTATAACATGGGTATAGTCAAACCTTGTGACACTCTAGAAGTCTGATGTTTTGCACATTCATTATGAGACTTGCATAGAACCTTTTTTCCAAATGATATATCAGCATTGTTTGAAAATGACCCTTGTCCTTTTAAAAACATGGCCGCCGTTGGGTAGGGCAGTTTTATGAGACTATAGTGAAACAAGGTGGTGAGGCTGTTGTTCGAAGCTATAGTGATATATTGTGCCAAATGACTTTCCACGAACCAGGAAAATGGCCACATAGCGTATGTAGTATTGGTTACCATGATTACCAACACAATTTTAGGCATTTACTTTTGTTAAGAATAAAGCTTGTAAATGTGGCTATATAATAAAGAGGTTAGTTATCACAGCAAATGTAAAGATTCGATTTAAAAAAAGAAAATGATATGTCAATACTCAATTTTTCGTTTATTTTTCCATTTTGACCATGAAATGACCTTGACCATGACCTTTGGTGACCTTGGTGATCTGTTTGGTAGAAGCCCTATATCAATGGATTACTTCTAACATATATTAAAGTCAGTACATATAGGTGTTCAATAGACAAATTCAATTCATCTTTATTAGTAATTGAATCATAAAACGGCGGCCATCTTGGACGCCATCTTGGATTTCTAAGCCCTCCAGCACTTTCCAGAAAAACGACATCTTGTTCTGAAATCTACAGACCCTGACGAACATTTTATATTAAACCCTCTGTTTATGAGTTGTGGCCAGTTAGATGTTATAAAGCTTAACAAATTTGCTGCAATAATATCCTGAAACTCTATGCGCATAAATATCTCAAGTCTTCATGAAATCAGGACAACAAAAATGTTTTTAAGTCCTTAATTGACCTGGCTATAGTAATGAGATTATTATAAGCTCAATTACTCTATGTATGTCATATGCTTTGTGTTTTGTAAACATGCATACAATATTGCAGGTACATGATAGCAATAAATAATAACAAAGCCATCCATACTATAAAGGTCAATGGCAAAGCCTGTGAGAAAAATTTCAACTCATTGAGTGTAATCACACATTAACATGCTCATGGTGAGCTTTTGTGATCGCTTTATGGCTGTGGTGAGCCATCAACAATTGCCTTGTTAACTCTGTGGATGCCATGTTTATATTTCCAATCTTCATAAAATTTGGCCCGAATATAAGTCTCAATGATATCTTGGATCAGTTCGAAAATGGTTACAATTGGTTGAAAAACATGGCTGCCAGGGAGTGGGGCATTTTTCCTTATATTGCTATAATAAAACATTGTTAACACTCGAGAGGTCACATTTATTTTCCGATCTTCATGAATTTTGGTCACAATATTTGTCCCAATAATATCTTGTTATCTCAGGTGAATGACTTTGGGCCTTTCAGGCCCTCTTGTTTGTTCATCTTACCATTTGAAGAAAATATATCATTGCACAGATGTCTTTTACTTTTAGAGTGAGTTATGTTGCATTTCTTATGTGGCTTGTTCGGGGTATATTGTTCAGCACATGTCGGTCAGTCCGTCAGTTTTTTACGGAAGATTTATACACTAACACGATTTTTACTGAATATTTATACAATGTATATTATTTGTCTTGTGTACTATTTAATGCGATGTTCCGCCCATAAAAATAACTTTCAGCTGTTCTGTCGATCAGATCCGCGACTTTTATTTATTTATTGCCGAATTATTACGACAAAAATATGATCCCTGAAGTGGACCCCCTAAATATGAAATCAAAAGTATATAGCATTCAACTTGAAAATATATTTTATGTATACATCCGTGTAAGTCTGTTAAGTCAATTAAACGTTAAAAAACGTATTGAAACTAGCAATTTTCTTAAACAAAAAGGAATAAATCAATGTTCCTTTAGAAAGATAACGACAATAGCAATCGGTTTCGGCAGTCAAAGAGTCGGTTGGCTGATGACACAAGAATCACAGCTTCCCAAATGTTATGAAAAAGTTTTGTCATCCATGACTATAACCTGTCTCACCGTAATTATCTAACAAATGCCAGTCCAAATACATTACAGCTTAGTTTCTTAACAAGATATTCAAAAATCCTATTATTAAATGATACACATATCTATTTGTGTGGCTGTTATTGCAATTGTAATTTCTATTTATTATCGTTGTCAATCGCACCGTCAAGACCTTTTTTACTGCAATGAAACCAGATTATTTTACAACTATTATCTGTAGCAGGTAGGCAGGGCTTTTTTTCCTGACTTTGTAAAGCGGCCCTGGCCCCCTTACTTTGTGAAAAAATGAGTCGCGAACTTTTCAAAATTGTGAAAAAATGAGTTGCAATCTTTTCAAAATTGTGACAAATTGAGTCGCGAACTTTTCAAAATTGTGAAAAATTGAGTCGGGAACTTCTTAAAATTGTGAAAAACCGAGTCGTGAAATTATTAAAATTGTGAAAAACGGCCCATTTTGTAAAAATTCACGGCCATGTTAGGTTTGTGAATTGTCCTTTTCAAAATTGTGAAATGTCCTTCCACGGCCACTCATAAAGAAGGAAAAAAAGCCCTGGTAGGTTATGTACAAAGTTTTCTGAACCTACTGTCCTGTACAAAGTTGAATAGTTTTGCGAAGACTGTAACGTTAGTCACATATCAATTCCTGTCAATGAAATTGCATTACTATTTTCACCACAAAATATGTTAAATGGTAAATGCAGTGTGTTTTATTCATCAAAACATACAACAAACATAATAGTATGTTTACCAGTAAACATGAATGTGAGCAAAAAATATTGCGGTCATGTTTCAGGCAATATTTTGACGATATAATTGAATTTGTAAGAATTACTAAGTGTGTTCTGTTTTAGTATAGGAGTCAGCGTGCTTTAAGTGTGTCATACAAATCAACCCAAAGCTTTGATACAAAGGTACAACAATATTAATTGCTTTTTGTACAAAAATTGTGCAACCTTTATCTGTATATCATATGTAAGGGCAAAGTACAAATAGTTTAATCACCCCATGTTTTATTAATGGAAAACCAATTGATAAAGTATGATACTATTTAAATTATCTTACATTCACTTCACCTTTATAAATGATCTCGTTGTTAAACACCTGACATGAATAAACAGGTTAACTGTTCGAACATCGACAGGACATTTTGGATTATCGTCCTTATAATCATAGAAACATATTAGTTCAGATTGTTGACGTTAAATATTTATCTCAACCTACAGTACAGCCAAAGCGGCACAAACATAATCCGCGGCTACGCCACGGCCAGATTATTAGTACGCAGCGGCCGAGTCGTGTGTTCAGGCGGCGTATCGCCGTGGCACTCGGCATCGATCCGCACAACGACGCTGAGTCTGTTTTAACCTCGCGTACTTTCGCGGAGTAAATCCGCCACATACGTACGCGGCGGATCGAGTGAAAAGATCCACCTACATGTACATACATGTATGTGTAGCGTAGAATTAATTACGCGCAACTGTTAATGTTTCGTACGATTATCATTATTTAATTTGTAATCTGAAACACACTTCCGAATTTTAATGCTAACGCGACCTTTGGCAAATTCAAGCGTCAAATAAAAAGTGCTAAAATATCCTTTGTTTCATAAAAAGCATGCGAAAATTATGCAGACATGCAGAACGTCGTTTGGAAAGTTTGAGTGTATTTTGTGTTGTATAAATACATGAACATCTCGTCAGGTGTAAATCGCTTGTTCAGTGGGAAAGATTAGACGTTATTTCATCATCTCTATAAATAGTAACTAATGCCAAAATGTATTTGATACTTAAGGAAATATCGAGAATGTTTGTGTATCGTAAATATTTACCAGCATTTGCTTTAAAACTGGAATATACGGGATAATCGGGTAATTAGTAGCGATATTAACTGTATAATATGAACAAAATAAAACGTGTTTATATACGCATATTCAAACAATAGTTATAATAAGCTGATAATAAACAAAACAACAAAGACGTCGTCACCGTCTTGATTATTGATGTGGCTTCCAACTGCTAATTTTCTCAGCTTAAATGAATAGCAAAATCAACATGCAATTAATTTATAAATCCACAATATGCTGGAGCCTTGACTACTTGTATGTGTGAAAACATAATTACATGACCTTGTTTATGTGTGATACATACACTACGGGCGGGAAACAAACTTTATTGGCCAGACACATTAACTTTGCTTACATGTATATGCTAATACAATCTGCGTATATGCTAATACAATCTGCGCACAATAAATTTATTATGATTTTAATTATAATTATAATTGTTCTTTCAAAATTTGTTAACTACATGTAACTAATAATTTTTAAAAGATTTTTTATTTCATGATGCGCATGGACTCGGCATCATGTTGCGGATCGCGGCATGCCTTGGCGGACAGATGCGAAGTTTCGCGGCGAAATGCGACTTGCCGCCGCATACTGACGCGGCTTCAACGACTGACGCGGCATCGACTCGTTTCGCCTTGCCGCCACAGATCGCGAAATACATTTGTTCCGCTTTGGCTGTACTGTAAGATAACTACAATATGGGATTGAATTTATCAGCTTAGTTAGGTATGAAAAGTCTTTGTACTCAGGCTGTCAAGCGGTCATACTTTTTCCTACCTTTTCCTACTATTTCCTACTTTTTCATCAGGATCCTACTTTTTCCTATTTTTTACTTAATCTTCCTACTATTCCTACTTTTTCATTTTCAATGGAGAATTATTATTTTTTAAAGAGTTTATTTAGTAAACTTGCAGGATGAATGAATCTATGGCATGACTGTATCCCTGTTAAGATGCATTCATCTAGATGAGACCTGACAACCCATGCTGACTGTCTGCTAGCACCTCTTCATGAGCATAAATATTTATTTCTTATGTAACTTTTAAAATTATTGACAAGTTTGTTTTTTAAGTAACAATAGTGCCTTGTTGACTTCCTTAGCATTTGTACACTGCAGACTTCACTACATTGCACAGTTCCCAGTGATGCAAGAGCTGAGGGAACCCATTGTTTATTCCAGTTTTATTTTGTTTCCATTGACAACAATTTGACCAAACCTTATGCATGTTTACATGATATTGCTGTTTGGAATGTAGAGATATAGACATACATGTATTGTATGAGTGGTTATGTAATATGGAATTTATTACACAAGTTATTGGAAAAAAACTGATGCTTTGCCGAGTTTTCATCATTTACAAATATAATGTAATAAATTCTGTATTACATGACAACGTATATGATGTTCTATTGATATCATAGGTACATCATGTTTAGTAATTAAAGATAAATGCACAGAGCCTAAATGCCCTGATACATTTTTATGCTCCCGGTAGGGTGGCATATTGCAGTTGTACTGTCAGTCCGTTTGTCTGTCTGTCTGTGTGTGTGTGTCCGTCCGAAAACTTTAATATGGGCAATAACTTTTGCAATATTGAAGATAGCAACTTGATATTTGGCATGCGTGTGTATCTCATGAAGCTGCACATTTTGAGTGGTGAAAGGTGAAGGTCATCCTTCAAGGTCAAAAGTTAAAAAATACAATCCAAGGGAAGTAATAAGCTTTAAAAGGGAGATAATTTCTAAACCTGCCAAATGATATATTGAAATTTTATTTCAAAGCTGCGCAATAGTGGGCATTGTGTTTCGGACAAACACAATTCTTGTCTAATGATGCCATAGCTAGTGAGGTAACTTCAAGGTGTTAAAGCGAAGTATTAAAATTATTAAACGGCATTATTACACTCCCGCAAAGTCATCAATAATGTAAAAGCCATTATTTGAAACTGGAATAAACAATGTAGTGCAACTGTTTCATTGCCCAATCAATGCTGTCATAAAAGATGTCAGGTGATAAGGTCCTATCTCCAGTTGCATAATCTGCTCTGCAATGACCAGTCATTTTGAATGTAACTTAAGTCATTATAACTGCACCCTATCGTCAATTTAAAGGTTTCACAATGTAGCTGTAGCAGAGCATTTACACTGCTTTATATACTAGTATTAATCTTGTACAACAAGTTGGTGTATCACTAAATAAATTTAGTCTTCTGCTTAAGGATATAACATGCACAATATAATTACCATTTTTATATCGATACACAGAAGACCTCTAACCACTTATTTGATGATACACCAAAATGAACAGCATCTAATTACATGTATACTTCTTTATCAGGGTAGCTTTGCTTGAAACTTAATTATCATAGATACACTATAAGTGCTAAAATTCCTAGTGGGAAAACAAAGTTTAACCCTTCATGGATGGAGAAGTTGAACAACAGTGGAAAAACACTGGGATCACGGTGCAAGAGAGATACCGGCAATGAGTTTGCAAGATATTGTACTGTCTGAATGAAGTCCATCTTGTAGTAATTCTGGTGCTAATCAACTTATAAGTCATGCAGATGGATAAAAACACAAGGAAAACATGAAATACATGCATGATAATTCACAAAAGCGTTTGTTTGGAAGTGCCCAAAAGCCAAGCAGCTCTCAGGGTTGTGGGGATAAATCTATCTGTATGCAAGTACATCCATCACACAAGGAACAGGTACAAAAGGCTGAAATCTTCTGGGCCCTTAAGGTAGCTTCAAGTGGGTATCCATACAGAACATGTGATGGCACTCCTGCTCTGTTTCAAGCTATGTTTCCTGGACCTGTGTCTAAAAAATAAGTATTATGTATTCCTACTTTTGAGGGAAAAGTTCCTACTTTTTCCTACTTTTTTCCTACTTTTCTTGCAAAAGTAGTTCCTATTTTTTCCTACTTTTTGAAAAAAGGTCACTTGACAGCCTGTGTACTGTGATTTTACAAGCTCTGATTTGATTGTGGTGTATGCGGTCAGTATATGTAAAATTAAATGTTTTGACAACAATTGTCAGCTCAATTTGAGCAATTGATCATTTATTGCAGAAAAATAGTATATGATGCAAACGGATGATCGCTAAACTTTGGCTGACAAGAAATTCACCTTTTGGACCGACAGGCTAACATATTCCCAAAGACTGAGAAATCAGATCCAACGTAGACATTTAAGAGGTCGAGAAAATAACATATAAATAAGCCATTTTCTGGGGTCCTATAACATTTGACATGACCTACACTGACATGATGCTACATTTATACTGAGTTTACCCTATAAAAGACAGAATATGACTAAAAGATAAATATTTTAAGTTAAAACACATACAGGATTTTAAATGGTGTTTTTACAAACGATTATGACCTTATCTTTCCAACCATACATACTTAAATATAAGAAAGTATGGTCATGCCGTTAATTGAAATAAAACTTTACACTATCTTTATAGAAAGACATAATTTATTTGTTATTAATTGAAATAAAACTTTACACTCTCTTTATAGAAAGACATAATTTATTTGAATATTTGTAACTTTTATGTTTTTATGCCCCCCTTCGAAGAAGAGGGGGTATATTGCTTTGCTCATGTCGGTCTGTCGGTCGGTCTGTCGGTCGGTCTGTCGGTCGGTCCGTCCACCAGGTGGTTGTCAGACGATAACTCAAGACCGCTTGTTTCAGGGAGTTTTCTCATATTGTGTCGTGTTTATAGAAATCATAAGTGTATACATGCAATAATTATTGATATTGTATAAATACATCATTGAGTGTATTTAAAATATACACTTAATATATTTAAACGTAGTTGATCATTAAACAAAAATGAGTATGTTTCGAGTAGTTTGTTGTCACATGGGTATCAGGTTGTTTAGCTCTCAACTAGTTTCACCCTAGGTCGTTTTGCTTTTTAGCTCATCTATTTTTTTGATAAAAAATTATGAGCTATTGTCATCACCTTGGCGTCAGCGTTCGGTTAAGTTTTGCGTTTAGGTACACTTTTCTCATAAAGTATCACTGCTATTGCATTCAAACTTACTAACTATCATGAGGGGACTGGGCAGGCAAAGTTAGATAACTCTGGCTTGCATTTTGACAGAATTATGTGCCCTTTTTATACTTAGAAAATTTAAAATTTTGGTTAAGTTTTGTGTTTAGGTCCATTTTATTCCTTAAGTATCAAAGCTTCTGCTTTCATACTTGTAACACTTACTTACTATCATAAGGGAACTGTGCAGGCAAAGTTATGTAACTCTGACTGGCATTTTGACAGAATTATGTGCCCTTTTTATGCTTAGAAAATTGAAAATTTTGTTAAGTTTTGTGTTAAGGTCCACTTTTTTTCCTAAAGTAGCAAAGATATTGCTTTTATACTTGCAACTCTTACTAACTATCGTAAGGGGACTGTGCAGGCAAAGTTATGTAACTCTGACTGGCATTTGGACCGAATTATGGGCCCTTTATACTTGAAAATGTGGTTAAGATGTGTGTTTTGGTCCACTTTATTTGAATTGCGTAATAAGGCAAAACGCTTGTTATATATAGCCCTGGGACATGTTTAGGCCCCTGAAGTAGGGCACATATTAGTCACACTGTAAGTCCATGCCTGACTTCTTGTGTGTGTGTGAGTATTCTGTCTGAAATTAATATCATTTATGTAATTTTTGCATTCCTTAAAAGATTTTAATGCCACTTCATATTTTATATTTTTCCTGACTACCAGACAATGTGTCAAACTAAATCCATGCTCTAGGTTAAAGTGTCTTATTTGTAACATAAACATGCCTTGGAGGATTTTCATATAACCTAGGAATATTATATTCCTTAACCATACCGAGTCACTCATTAATACATAAGGCAAACAAAACACTGAACACATACAAGAAAAGCACAGCATGAGTGCAACTGCAAGAAATCACCCTAAATAAATGTACATGTAGAATACAACTAACCCTTTACCAAATAGATACGTATTTTGACGCATGTGTAGTCCCTCAGAAAGTAAAATTTAATTTAAATCAGACCATTCTAATAAGATACAAAATTTAAAGGCTTCATGTTCAATGGAGCACTTGGTAAAAAAATTGACCATTCCCCAAGAATCACATGTATGGATTCATTTAGCATAATAACTTCTTTTGTTTAACCACAATGTCTACAGCGTTGATATTTTGTATGTGAAATCCAAATGTGTTCCACTAAACAGACTGTTATAGATATGTTCCCCAGGTTTCTGAAGTGGAAATGCTTCATTGTCGCATAATTGATATAGATTGATACATGTAGTTGAATTATTTGTAAAATCCTCTCTATACAAGCCAAGTGAGGGGTGTAATAACATCATATAGTGTTCCTGTACCTACATACATGTAGTTGAATTATTTTTTAAATCCTCTCTACAAGCCAAGTGAGAGGTGCAATATTTGGCATGTTACATCATATAGTTGTCCTGTACTTAGTTGGATTAAATCATTATTTAGGATTCAAATTGACCATGTCTGTTGTTGTTTACACTGAAATATTTCATAGTGTACATGTATATCGTAGTATAACAACTTAACCCTTTGCATGCTGGGAAATTTGTCATCTGCTAAAATGTCGTCTGCAGAATTTCTAAAATTAGCATTTTCTTCGATTTTTTTCAAAGAATACTATCAGAATAGCAAACAGTTTGGATACTGATGAGACGCCACGTTCTGTGGCGTCTCATCTGGATCCAAACTGTTTGCAAAGTCCTTCAAAATTCGGTTCCAGCAGTGAAAGAGTTAACATACAAAAAGCACACACATTTAATGTGGTATGTGATGTCAGATATTTTTTTTGGACCTCGATAAAAAACTGTTCAACACATGCCCCTGGGGTAAAATTTGGCCATGGCCCATTACACAGGTGAGCGATCAATGCCATTCTTTGCCCTCTTGCTTAA
The DNA here is from genome assembly GCF_020536995.1 of Dreissena polymorpha. Taxonomy (NCBI): domain Eukaryota; kingdom Metazoa; phylum Mollusca; class Bivalvia; order Myida; family Dreissenidae; genus Dreissena; species Dreissena polymorpha. Next base: position 177,656,886 of record NC_068355.1, on the reverse strand, counting down.
AAAAATAAATAAATATAACGATGTTCCTTTTTAAATGTCTGCTTGAAAAGAGAGAATATGTATTGCTTAAATAATTTTTATGGTAATTGGAAAATATTGTTGTTATACCCCTTTAAGCTACTGTAATCCTTTAGTTCTTAAACAATTTAAACAGCTTTATGGTAAACAAAATAATGTTCTTTG